>NC_091569.1:30284453-30291953 GCF_042767895.1 Penaeus vannamei | reverse complement strand
TGTCAACATTATAGTAAATGCTATTATCTTTATTACTATAATTACCAATTTCATTATTTTCATGATTGTTATAATTGTTGTTGTTATTATGTTGATCATGATATGTTTGTACAGATGGATAAAGTAATTCAAAATAAAGCAATTCAAATTCGCTGATATCAGTGAGATGATATTTGTTTGAATCTGGGCTGAAACTAACACACACACACACACACACGCATATATATATATATATATATATATATATATATATATATATATATATATATATATGTATATATATACATATATGTATGTATATGTATATATACATATATATATATATACATATATATATATATATGTATATATATATACATATACATACATATATGTATATAAATAAGGTTTCTTGACATACACCACAAATCTTTCTTACCGACATTCTAGACCTCGTCCTTATCTCAAATTTTTCTTCTTTAGCCCAAAATAACTAACTTTTTGAACATTTTCCAACATCTAAGGTTATTAGTGGCGTGGCCCAATATAAACCATGGTTTCGAAGATCCTATATACTCTCTGTATTTATAGAGTTGGTTCTGAGGCCTGTGTATCCGCGCATTGTCATCTACAACCGCGTTCCAAAATGTGCGTCGGCGACCATGTTGCGCATCTGCAGAAGATTGGTTTTCCTCTGGCTGCAAAGTCACGTTCGGATCTTGTTTTTTTCCATGTCGTAAATGCTCACTCAAAGAAATATACAGTAGTGCGTGAGTGTTTGAGAGCATGTCTGCCTTCCGCAAAAGATTGTTCATTATTCCAAGTACTTTTACACTTTATATACTATCAAAATATTTGATTGCTCTAGGCGCCTTTTTATCTGTTGATCGATTTATCTCTAATATTGGCTAATCTATATTCCAAAATTCTTGCTGAGCTTCACTTAACATCCCCTTAAACTGAGCGAATGCCAATAGAACACAAAATTTTGGTGAGATGTCTTCAAATTCAATTGCTTTTAATATTTCCCAACCTATCCAGATTTGAATAGATTTCTTTCCAGAATCAAAATATTCATTCATTCCCACAGAGTATTTTCATTTCAACCACAAGACTCCGTGGTAAACCCAATGTTTGCTTATCCACATATCTGATGAATAAATGTAATGCCATCACTAGAATTTCCAAATATATATATAATCCACACAGCTTATCGGAAAGAAATGAATTTACCTTCAACAACATGGAGGAAACGGGTAAAAACCACAAAGAAAGGGCACAGCAGAGGAAACTTGCTAACTGGATCTTCAACCAGTCTTTTCATGGACGACACTTCATCTTCAAGCACATACCATATCTAAACTTTTCAAGGTTAGTATGCTGAGGTCGGTGTGCCATTCTGTGTCGAGATTCATCAGGATCAAAGTTGAACCGGCCTTTGGTAACTTACCCGGCATTGATGTGAACTAGCTGAATGAAAGCAAAATTAAGATTTGGGATATTCCCTTGGCTTGACCAGTATACAAATATGAATATATATATACATACATGCATATATATATATATATATATATATATATATATATATATATATATATATATATATATATATATACAAATAACCAAGAAAAGAAAGAGAACGCTTTGACCAATGGATACATCATAGACCTGAAACCTAAAAGACGCCTTGTGCTCTTAGGTTAGGTTACTGGGAGCCTAGTTGGATCAACATAGTACGCCATCCGGTTAAAAGACTGATCAGCCATTACTATTTCAAGAAGCCTCTGCAAACCTTGGATGTGTGCATCGACAAGTCTGCAAGTTCCAAAGGGGGAGAGAGAGGATAGTTTCACAGATCTCTTACTTCTGTGGGTTTAGCACTTAGTGTAGGTGAGTTTAAAAAACTCAAAAACTCAAAATATTGCTAGCTTGCCTAATTCACTCTAGAAATCTTCTTAATACGTATATGTTGTGTGACAACATTAATATTATGCTCCTTTCAACCTAAGCGACTGAAATTGCTCGATCTTCCCCGACACTGATACCTAGGTCGAACATTACTTCGCAAACGTTCCAAGTGGCCAAGCAAGTGGTTGAGAGGGCCTTCGTGGTTGTGGGACTCCAAGAGGACCTTCAGAGCACGCTTCTGGTCTTGGAACACCTGATTCCCAATTTCTTCTCTGGTGCTTCGAAACTGAGTGAGTTTGTACTACACACACTCTTGTGAAGTTGTGGAGAATTCTGGGGTTAAATACTACTTCATACCACACCTGTGGGAAATTTCCTAAACCAACCATTCACAAATGGGCACCATCATATTCAGCTCTCCACGAGACCTGTTGATTATATTGGAGGGCCGCTCAGACATAATCAACGATCAAGCGTTGATTCGCATAGGAATGGCATGGCGTTTATGTTCAGCCTCCTCTCTTCCTCTACCCATATAATTGTAATTTAAAACATACGAAATAATTAATATAGAAACAGTTCCACCACTCTTTTTTTGTCAATAAGTGAAATCATACATTCCGAATCCTAAAAAGGACACAAAATATTAAGGTCAAAACAATTAATAAACCGTTCGATCAGAAATAAGGAGAGAAAAACCAAAACACGCGTCTCTCTCGTACATCTTTCGAAAGTTGCATATTCAAAAACTGTAAATTAACCTTTCCACTTAACAATCTTCATAATATTAACTTAATTATTTTTAATTCACAACAAATTAGGCATATAGATTACATTGCACATACAAAGTTTAAATTTTCCCACAAAAGTGAAGGCGTTTGATATGCTTTCTTTGCAAATATGAGTGGGAATATTATGATAAATCTAACCGAATGTGCCGTTCCGAACAATCTGACGAATATACACCAACAGCTGCTCAGAAAGAGAGACACCATCATGGAGTAACCAAAATAAGAGAACCACATTTGATTCAATTTCCCCTATTATTTTTCTCCAGTGGCAAATGCACAGAACTCGCCCTATTTAAAGTCACCTCCTTCAATCCACACAGATTACGAGAATTGGAACATCCAAACCTCGAAGCCACCGACATCGAACCGAACATTAGCCGCCCTCGAACGCAGACTTAAAGTGGACATTGAATTCTACCATTATCTTCAACAGCGATTCTACAAGCAGCTAGAGGAAGTCAAGGGACATTACAGAGGTCTTAAGATATAAATAGTAATTGCTACTTCCACGTGTTGGCATGGTTTTGTATGTCACTTCATAATAGCAAATGAATAAATGTTTAGAGGTGGAAATGAATGCCCATGAACCACCAAATAATGTAAAAAAAAAAAAAAAGAGTTCTAATTTAATTAAACAATACAGCTCAAGTTTAATGCTATTTTACTCATTAATTCTTGCTACACATTTGTGCACACACACATATTCAAAAAGGTATACACAAAAAAATGCACACTAACACACATACATACACACAAACATACACACTCATATATGTATATATATATGTATATATACATACATACATATATATATATATATATATATATATATATATATATATATATATATATATATATATATATATATATATATATATATATATATTTTGTATATATACAGGTGTGTGTGTGTATGCTTGCTTTCAATATATAAGTATTCATACATATATATATATATATATATATATATATATATATATATATATATATATATATATATATATATATATAAATAGAATGCATATATATTCATATATACGTATATATAATCTATATATATACATATATATACGTAATTTTGTATATATATATATATATATATATATATATATATATATATATGTTATTATTAATATATCTATGTAATTCTATATATGTTATCATATATATATATATGTAATTATATATATATGGAATACATATATGTATATATGTAAGTGATGTATATATATATATACAAATATATATATATATATATATATATATATATATATATATATATATATATATATATATATATATATATATATATACATATATATATATATATATATATATATATATATATATATATATATATATACATGTATATATATATATTATTTATTTATTTATTTATTTATTTATATATTTATATATTTATATATATTTATTTATATATATATATATATATATATATATATATATATATATATATATATGTATTCATATATATAATGTATATATATGTATATACATACATATATATATATATATATATATATATATATATATATATATATATATATATATATATATATAAATATACATACATACATACATACATACATATATATATATATATATATATATATATATATATATATATATATGTACATATGCATACATACATACATACATACATACATACATACATACATACATATATATATATATATATATATATATATATATATATATATATATATATATCCATAAACATATATATTACATACATATAAATACATATTACATATATATACACATACATACATACATACATATATATATATATATATATATATATATATATATATATATATATATATATATATATATATATATATATATATATATATATATATATATGCATATATTCATGCATATGTGTGTCTACATATGGAATATGTATATATATATTGTTAAGCAGAACTCAAATTTGAATTTGGAGCGCAAACTGGCGTGCCTTGCGTCTAATTTTGATTTATGTTTATGGCTCATAGGGAATGGAAATGGATTCTCTTAAGTTACTGATATGTATTTGAGAAGTTTATTGTGATAGCCATAACTATAGGATTGGTGATCATATATTTTTTGTACGTAAGTGGACGTAACTGGTTTGCAATATCTGCGAGGAGCGTCTTTTTTGACAAGGTCGTAGCTAAGCTTTTTAGGAGGTCGGATGCTGGTTTATTTTGATCTTGGAAATGACTTGTTTAATGGCCAGAGTGGTTACATCTTTAGATTGTTTTTCCAGCGCTGTTCTTGTATTTATTGATGTGCTTTGGATGTACTGAATAGTGGAATATTTTGGTGTAACAAGAAATTAAGAGATTTTTGGTACACTAGTCTGAACGGATTAATTGCTTTTCTCTTGAGGATTGCTCACTTTTCGATTTATATATTTTGTGTGACCGTTTCCATGACTGAGTATGGAAACCTTTCCCTCTCCTGTCCCACTGACCCTACTACCCTACCCGATAACCTTGACCCTTGCCTGCTCCACTCTGGAGAATACTCGTTACTTCAGTGCCCTTGCTTCACTCGCTTTGCATCAGGTGACCTATTTGTAGTCTTCGCTGAATCTTGCTAATGAATTATAAGATGTGTGCATATGTATATATATACATAACTATAATTATGTATATATATGTATATATATGTATGTTTGTGTATATATATGTATGTGTGTCTGTATTTAGGTGAGCTACATCTTCATTTACAGATTTATGATATGCTCATTTGAATGCCATGTAGTTCATTGTCTTAGGTTAGTAGATAATGAAAATCTTATATTACTTGTTCGAAAAAAATCGTACTTGCAATAATGTAAAATTAAGATTATCTGCCAGGTCCCGTATTTACACAGCCGTAAAATAGACAGTGGTAAGCCAGATTGAAGCAAAATGAAAACGTTTTTGTCAGGATTTATTAACGCTATCAGTGTGTTTGTTGCCATACACTGGTGTTGGTGACCATGTTGAAGTGATACAAGTAACGTCAGTAGTCATAACTTAACCTTACTTACAGCTGGAATCATAAGCATGGTGGGGCAGCAAAGTCCACAGCCACAGACCCCGTTTAATATATAAGATGCAATAATTCTCTCTAATATTGTAAATGACAACCTTGTATTATGTCTTCAAATTTGTATGTGATGATATGCGTTGATTTATTATGTTTGATAATGGAAATATTCTTAAGGCCTCAAGGCTCATTGGTAGAGATTCATGTCAGCGATAAAATAAAAAGTAGAAATACTTTATGCAAATTAGGAATCAACACTCGAAAAAGTACAGTAGCCTGCCTAGAAGATGAATTACAATTATGGATAAAGCTTTTTATATTATCACTATTATTATTATTATCATTTTAGCAGTATATCCTCTTTATAAGGTCTTTTATGCAGTTCGGAGTATTGGTTCTTGGCATAACGAATCGGAAAAACCTCATTACCGGCCTCTAGTCTATGCAAATGATTTATAACTGATGACTGCCTTTGGATATTAGCTCTGCCTAATTAAAACTATTGATCGGCAAATGTTAAGGCGGAATGCCACGGCGAGCGGACTTCTTAAGACCTAAGACGTTTTGTTACTTGAAACGCTATTTCGAATGAATTATACGAAGCATCAATGTTAACTAAATGATTTGCCAAAATATGAATAACAGACATAATTATATATTTTCTAAATTCTGAACCCTTATAAATTTCTATCATATTACACTCCACTGCCATCTATTATATGAATTTTTGAATATCATATATGCCCATTTATGAACGCTTCAGTAGAAAAAAATAAAACAAAATCAGCATGCTTTAAAACATTTACATTCACAGTATATTGTTCACTTTTTTTAATACTCATACTTTTTAAAATGAAATTTATCTATTAATAATAAAATCATCTATTAATGCTCTCTTTCTCTCTCATTATTAGCAAATACCATAACAGATAACCATAATGTTCATTATGATTACACCCATCAGTTTTTAATTACCGTAAGTGCAAACACTCTTTAATCAGCTTTATTCAAATTGTGTGAAATAAAAATGTTATTCCAGCGTGTTGTTGCTTCGAGCGGTGACCGCCTCCTCCCCCTGGCTGAACTGCAGGAGAATCACCAGATACGTGGCGATGAAGCTTGCAATCTGTTGGAGTATGCAGTGTTGATATTTAGTTTGGATTTATTGGATTGCGCGCGGTGGACAGGTTGTGGATGAGGGGACGCCTGTGCTCTATATACATACTATTGTTGGCATGTGTGAAAATATTAGTTTGTATTAGATACACGCATACACGTGCGCGCACACACACATAAAACTCACACACACACACACACACACACACACACACACACACGCACGCACGCACACACACATACGCGCACACACACACACACACACACATATACGCGCACGCACGACGCACACACACACATATACACACAACACACACGCGTACGCACACATATACACTTTCCCACACACGCATGACCCCTCCACACACACAGACAGACATACCACCCAACCTCTACACACACACACACACACACACGCCTACGCAAACATACCGATCCACCCCTGCATACACACAAGCACACTTCTGTCCATCAACTGACTGCTCCCAGATTTCAAAAGGTTATCTTAGCACTGTGACACTGACTCCGACGAGCCTGCCCTTGGCGATGACGAAGAGCTGCCTCATGCTGAAGTCGGGGTACGAGGTCATCAGCTCTAGGAGTCGGCCTGACTGCGGGAGGGAAGGAACGCTCATGAATA
>NC_091569.1:30269453-30271953 GCF_042767895.1 Penaeus vannamei | reverse complement strand
TGATGAATCACCTACATGATATTCTTGCAATAGATACTTCGATTGTGATATAATTCAGTGAAAATAGAATTTCTCGCCTACTCGAAGCCAAAGACGAGTGAAGAGAAAGGCAAGGAACTCAGCCATGGTGCTCTTTGTCTGCGCGTTCAGTGTGGTATCTTCGAGGTTATAGAGCTCAGTCTGAAATAACGAAAACTACTATTATCATCTTTATTATCATTATCATCATCATCATTATTATTATTATTATTATTGTTGTTGTTATTATTGTTGTTATGATCATTATCATAACCATTATTATTACTATCATTATAATTATTACTATCATTATAATTATTACTATCATTATCATTATTATTTTTATTTGCATTATTATTTTTTTATAATTTTTTTATTGTTATTATTATCATTATCAGTCATGTTGTCATTATTATCATCATTATTATCATTATCATTACAATTATTACCATCATTATTATCATTATCATTACAATTATTACCATCATTATTATAATCATCATTATTGTTATCATTATTATTACCACTGTATATCATTATTATATATTATTATTAGTATGTTATCATCATCATTATTATTATCCTCATTATCATTATTACTACTGTTATCATTATCATTATTATAATTAGTATCACTATTATCATTATCATCATTATTATCATCATCAGGTACACGTCATCGTCCTTATTATTAGTCATCATTTTGATAACTTTCTAATTTTATTCTCCTCATGTATATCCATGATATTCTTATTAGTAGTAATTTTCATGTTGTTATCATCTGCATTATTGTTTCTTATGCTTCATTATCATTATCATTTGTTGCTAATGTCAACATTCTTATTATCATTGCTATCATTATCATTGCTCCTCTGCTAGCATCACTTTTGTTATTATTCCTCGCTTTATTACTGACATCCTTACCATTCTTGCTATCATATTTGTTGTTATCACCATCATCATTATTATCAGTACCATAATCATCAAAAGTAATTTCGCGTTTTTTATTTTGTTATTTTTACTATCGATATATTCTATATTTACTATAGATATATTATTATATATTATATATATATAATTTGTAACTGAATTTATACCTCAGCAAAATCCGGTCATTTTTCACATTATATCTCACTTTCTCTCTCTCTCTCTCTCTCTCTCTCTCTCTCTCTCTCTCTCTCTCTCTCTCTCTCTCTCTCTCTCTCTCTCTCTCTCTCTCTCTCTCTCTCTGTAGCTCCCTTTCTGAGATCTGCACATTTCTCTCGTTACTAAAGTTTTACCATATTATTTCTTATATCGTTTAAACCTATAAGGATATAAGGGAATTTACTCTCTGTACTTGAAGCTACTGATGAATTAATGCGTGTCTTTAAAAATTTTAAAGTCTTAGAAAGATTGTATTACACTGACTAAGGGCCTCTTATCATTTCCTTTTATATTCTATAACTTCCCTTTTAGTAATTGTATTCATCAAAAGACCTTGAGTACGGAAGATATTTTGTCGACAAAATAAAATGTATAAATTTAGTATCACTAAAGCATTATCTTTATTGTAATCTAGGGATTACAGCCTTCTTTCAGCCTCGCTCACGCCCCGAAACCGCGCGATAGACGGTGAAGCACAAAAAATCCTTTCTGCCTTAATGAGAGGACCCCTGGTAAAGGACAATTTCTTATTCATCTTTGACACCGGGTCTGTACAAGGTCTCGACGTTGACTCCCTTGTGTCAGGCATCAACGCAACCGCCTCCTCTATCGTCCTCGTGAATGCCCACCATCTCCAGAGCTTCCTTTCGCAAGCTCCCGTCCGTTTCTTCAGAGGGAGCTTCTTGACGACTGTCCTTGTGTTTACGGAAAATCCACTCGACTTCTTAAAAGCTTTAAATGAAGACTGGAATCCCGACTATTTGCTTCTGTTTAATCTGAACGAGACTCTCGACTCTCTGAACATTCTCAGCCACGAGACGGTTCAAAGATCGAAGCACCTGACGCTCATCGAACGCGAAAGGAAGCCTCCTCCGGCGAGGTTTCAGGTCTTTACCAGCAGACCTTTCAGACCTAAGCACGATGGCTATGCTTTCAAGTCCCCGATGGGCATTTGGAACCGAGAGCGCTACAGGACGAGGACTGGCGTTTTCCCCGACAGATTCAAGACCTTTGACGGGGCGGTGCTGCACCTGGGGTCGTGGTGCGACGACTTCCCCTTCCTGTACCCCGAAGGCGGCCGGTGCGTGGGGACGAGCTTCGACCTCCTGGACATCATCGCCGGCAAATTCAACTTCTCGTACACCGTGCAGATGGAAACGGCGGACCACAACTGGGGCTCAAAGGAGAACGGGACCTGGACGGGCATGCTCGGCGACCTGATCTACAACAACAAGGACCTCGTCATCAATTACTTCCTCCTCACCGAAGAGAGGAACGCAGACTTCGACACCACCTACGCCTACTACTCGGAGGGCTTCGGGTTCGCGCTGGAGAT
>NC_091569.1:30251953-30256953 GCF_042767895.1 Penaeus vannamei | reverse complement strand
TTCATTGTCTCCACTTCAAAAAATAAATAAATAAATAAATGATAAAAAAAATAGAATAAAAAAAAAATAATAATAATAGCAGATACGATAAATCCACTCTAATGGAATTAGTCGTTCTCGATCTCCATTTCTCTCGGCAACAAGAAAAGGAATACAAATACCATCCCATTTACTTAACCTCGCATCACCAATTCTGAATCCCATGAATTTCCTATTTTACCCTCATTTACCCAGGTTTGTTCGCCGACAAAACCGGCAACTACAGACTCGCCGTGTTCCTCAGTCTGGTGCTCTGCCTGGCTTTCCACATTGCCTTGCTGTTCGTCCCTCCGCGCCTCGGCTCCCAACTCACTCTCGCGTGCGGAGCGGAGGGCCACGCGCTCTCCTCGCGCGCGTGCGACCCCTGCGCCCGCCCGAACGACACTGAGTTGTCTCTAGTCCTGGAGGTACTGTTTTTGGTGGCGGGGGGTGATGATGATAACTACAGTGATGATGATGATGATAGTAATAATGATGATAACAATAGTGATAATAACGATAGTAATAACGATGATAATGATGATGATAATTATGATAACAATAGTGATAATAACGAGAGTAATAACGATGATGATAATTATGATAATAGATAATGAGAACAACAACCATCATCATAATTATATCATTATCACTATTGCTGCTGATGATAGTAATAGCAACCTTAGTAGTAGATGATAATATGACGATGATGATAATAACAATAGCAACAGCAACGATAAATTTCCTAATACCCGGAAATAACAATACCAATAAAGATAAAGCAAAGATAAAGATAAAGTAAAGATAAAGCAGACATCAAACACAACAAAAATGTCGTCAGCAAAGTCAACAATGATTTCCTCAGAATTGCAAGTTGAAGTGCGATTCTCCGCCGCCCGAGTTCGCCGTCTGCCTGCGTGGCGGCCCGGAGCCCAGCTGTCGCACCTTCAGCGTCAGTGGCAAGGTGGCGTGGTTTCCTTCGGGTTTCTTGCTGTTTGCCCTTAGATGCACGACATGCAGTCCTGTATAAACACACGAATGTAAATATACATCCATGCACACACACAAACACACACACACACACACACACACACACATACACACACACACACACTCACACACACACACACACACACACATATATATATATATATATATATATATATATATATATATATATATATATATGTGTGTGTGTGTGTGTGTGTGTGTGTGTGTGTGTGTGTGTATGTTTGTGTGTGTGCTTTTCCGTATGTGTATGTGTGTATGTATGTGTGCGTGTTTGTGTGTGTGTCTGTGTGTGTGTGTGTGCATGTCTGTGTGTATGTTTCCGTATGTATATGTATATATATGTGCGTTTGTGTATATGTGTGTGTGTGTGTGTGTGTGTGTATGTATATATATATATGTGTGTGTGTGTGTGTGTGTGTGTGTGTGTGTGTGTGTGTGTGTGTGTGTGTGTGTGTGTGTGTGTGTGCCTTTGTGTGTGTGTGCGTGTGTGTTTGAGTGTGTGTGTATAAGTGTATATATATATATATATATATATATATATATATATATATATATATATATATATATATATATAAATATATATATATAACCATGAACGAATAATTTCGCTACCCTATTAATTTCATTGACATTTCAGCATATCATTACCACCACTATTATCCTCTTCCACAGATTACTATCAACGGCACTGTGTCCTCACTCCAAGATGGCGACACGTGCAGTCTTACAGAAATAGCACACGAAGGAGATCTCTTCCAAGAAATGACCTGTCCCTCCGAGTGCCCCGTTGAGTGCCAAGCGACGGGGTCCTTTGAGTGCCACCCCAAAGACGACAGCAAGGACGACGGTTCCGCTACGTTTTGGATCTATTTTGCGCTACGAATGATCGCTACGTTTTTCATGGCTTCCCTTTTCACGATGATGGTGAGCGGTGTCGTGTTGGAGAGCCGTTCTGATGTTGGAGATGTTGAGGAAGGAGAAGAGGAGAGACTGTGGGTCGGAAAAGAGGAAAATGCATTGAAACTTATAGCTTCATTTTCTTGATGTGCATCATATTGAGAGATAGAGAGCCACATTTGTTAACTCAAACCCCAACTCCACATGCATTAAACGTCCTCTACGTACCTATTAGCTTGGGAGCGGTTACTGAGAGCACGTAGGGAAGCCTCCACGTGCGCCCAGCCCAGACACACATGGATAGATAGATACATATATAAAGATAGATAGATAGATAGATAAATAATGATAGACAGATAGATAGAAAGAGAGAGAGAGAGAGAGAGAGAGAGAGAGAGAGAGAGAGAGAGAGAGAGAGAGAGAGAGAGAGAGAGAGAGAGAGAGAGAGAGAGAGAAAGAGAGAGAATATACTTTTTTCTATATTATATTTTCATTATATATACGTTTATATGTATACGTATATCCATACATATAGACATGTAGATGGATAGATAGCCAGACAGATACCTAAACAGATAGATAAACAAACAGACAAATAAAAGACAGAAAGAGAGATAACTAAGCAGAGAGACAAATAGATAAATAGTTAGAGCCATAAAACACCCACATATATACACCCACACCAACATCCTCACGCCTTTTGACACCGCCTGACATCCGGGGTCTCGCGCAGGACGCCCTCACCCTGGCAGTGGCGAAGAAACACGGCGGCGACTACGGGAAGCAGCGGTTCTTCTTCATCGTGGGCCTGGCGACGATTCCGCTCCTGGCCGGTTCCATCGTCGACTGGAGGAAAGCGTCGACGGGTGCGGTTTGGCAGTCTCGTTTCTTTCTTTCGTTATTTCTTCTTTTCTTTCTTTCTCGTTCTTTTTTTCTTCGTTTTTTCTTTCTTTCTTTCGTCGTTCTTTTTCTTTCTTTCTTTCCTTTTTTTTCTTTCTTTCTCTTTCTTTTTTTCTTTCTTTCTCTTTCTTTTTTTCTTTCTTTCTCTTTTTTTTCTTCGTTCTTTCTTTATTTATTTCTCTTTCTTTCTTTCTTTCTTCGTTCTTTCTTTATTTATTTCTCTTTTTCCTTCTTTCTTTTGCTTTCTTTCTTTCTTTCTCGTTCTTTTTTTCTTCGTTTTTCGTTCTTTCTTTTTTTCTTTCTTTCTTCGTTCTTTCTTTCATTCTTACTTTCTTTCTTTTTATTTGTGTGGTTCATTTTTTACGATTGAGGTGTTTGTCGGTTGTTGTTTTTTTAATGATAATGAGGTTAGGGAGAGTATCTTGTTATGTGTTTTAGGATTTTTTTCATTAGTAGGTGTTTATTGTATAATCTTTGGCAACGATTTTTAAAAACTACATTTTAGTTAAAAAAAATGTTTTTTTTTTTTTTTTTAATCTATAAAGCCGCAAACGATATAACTATTAGCTTTTTCCCCCCACCAAAATTTTAATTACTATCTTAATTATCCTTATGGTCGTGAGTAAGTTATACCACAAGAGACCTTAATACTAGCAATTTATAACACAAGTAAAATTTTCAGGTTTCGCGGACTATGGGGTGGCCTTCTACGTGGGAGCCGCCCTCACGCTGGTGGCCGGTCTGCTGGTCATGAGGCTGCGGTTCCAGGTGTGGAGAAAATGCACAAATACCTTTAGAAATCGTTTTTTTTTTTTCTTTTTTTTTTTTTTTTTGTATCTCATAAGTGTGCTCGCATA
This sequence comes from Penaeus vannamei, assembly GCF_042767895.1. Lineage (NCBI taxonomy): Eukaryota > Metazoa > Arthropoda > Malacostraca > Decapoda > Penaeidae > Penaeus > Penaeus vannamei. Next base: position 30,253,270 of record NC_091569.1, on the reverse strand, counting down.
TAGACAATGTAGAATATATTTGTATTTATGGGGCGTGTATTTGTGTGTGTTTGTTGGTGTGCATGTATATACATATATATATATATATATATATATATATATATATATATATATATATATATATATATGTATATATGTGTTTATATACATATATATACATATATGTATGTATGTATATGTATATATATATGTATATGTATATATGCATATATGTATATATATATATATATATATATATATATATATATATATATATATATATATATATATATATATATATATATATATATATATATATATATATATATATGTATGTGTGTATGTATATATATATATATATATATATATATATATATATATATATATATATATATATATATATATATATATATATATATATATATATATATATATATATATATATATATATATATATATATATATATTTGTGTGTGTGTGTGTGTGTGTGTGTCCATCCCCTTGTACTTGTAACCAACCCAACCCAACTGTCCAGGTGGAGGAGACCCAAGAGAACATCCTGAGGAACGTGATGAAGCTGGTGACGAGGATGGAGGTCAACGTGCACTTCGTGATGGTGCTTCTCCTGGGCACCAACTGGGGCTTCATCGAGAGCTTCCTGTTCCTCTACTTGGATACTCTTGGCGCGCCGACCTACCTCATGGGTGAGCGGATTGGCTAATCATTTCTTCGAGAGGGTTTCAGCAGATATTTTGACTGGCTATTTATTTGTTTGTTACTTTTTTGGTGGTTTGTTTGTTTGATACGTTTTATATCGTCTATGTGTTATCTTCAACCCATAAACACACACACACGCGCGCGCATACGCATACACATACGCACGCAAACAGAAAATCCCACCACACAAACACAAAAGCACACACGCGCACGCAAGCACACACACACACACGAATATAAATAAATAAATAAATATATATATATATATATATATATATATATATATATATATATATATATATGTATGTGTGTGTGTGTGTGTGTGTGTGTGTGTGTGTGTGTGTGTGTGTGTGTGTGTGTGTGTGTGTGTGTGTGTGTGTGTGTGTGTGTGTGTGTGTGTGTGTGTGTGTGTGTGTGTGTGTGTGTGTGTGTGTGTGTGTGTATATATATATATATATATATATATATATATATATATATATATATATATATATATATATATATATATATATACACATATACACACACACACAAACAAAATCTCCCATGCCAAAAACACACAAACACCCCCAAACAAACACAACACACTCAGAAGCACACACGCACGCCCCCAGCATCCAC
>NC_091569.1:30234453-30241953 GCF_042767895.1 Penaeus vannamei | reverse complement strand
TGGACCAGGTTATGACGGAGAGTATTCACCTGGCGAAAGGAGAGTCTGCAGTTGAGAGACTGCAGGGGCCGACGGAGGGAATAGATCTCCTCAGTGTAAGGCAGGCTGAGGACAGGCAGGTGAGGAGACTCATTGGGAGGGGAGTCATGGTAGAAGGTACGTCGCGCCCTGGATAACGCGACGTCTAGGACATGGCGAGGATAGCCCAGTTTGGAGAACGAACGACGCAGGAAGTCGATTTCTCCATCCAGGTACTGGGGGTCACAGATGCGGAGGGCACGAAGAAACAGCGAGGTGGCAACCCCTCTCTTCACATGCAGTGGATGGTAAGAGAAGAAGTGTATGTACATACCACTGTGCATAGGTTTCCTGTATATAGAAAAGGAGAAATGATCAGCAGAGCGATGGACAAGAGTGTCCAAGAAAGGGAGCTTGTCGTCAACCTCCCATTCCACCTTGAAGCGGATGGACAGAGAGAGAGAATTCAGCTGCGACAGGAAATCAGGAAACGGCAGGGTCATGGGGCCAGAGAGCGAAGACGTCGTCGACATATCTCAGCCACATGGAAGGACGAGGGGAGATGGAAGGGAGGAGCTCCGACTCGAAGAACTCCATGTACAGGTTAGCCAGAACCGGGGAGAGAGGAGAGCCCATGGCAACACCGAACGTCTGTGAGTAAAAACGACCCTCAAAGGAGAAGGAATTCGACTCCACACACAGACGAATCAGCTGGAGGAAGATATATATGTGTGTGTGTGGGTGTGTGTGTGTGTGTGCTTGTGTTAGTATACATTTTATTTTTGTAAGATTGCATTATCTCAGGGATATGAATAACTATTCGAAGTTATAACTTATACATATCCATCATTTGTATAAAATCACAATGCTTTTTACTTACTGTACTTCGGCCGTTATAATTTTTTTCAATATATTTTTTCCTACCTTGAAAATTTTGTACTACAAGCACAAAAGTGTAGTAAGAATGAATAAGATAACATCAAGCTTACACTGTATTGTTTAATGTAGTCAAAACTCTTGATTTTTTTTTTGCTTTATTTGTGTGTTTATGGTCATTCGTTTCCAGCTCTGAACATTTATTTATTTGCTATTACGAATGGGCATACAAAACCATGCCAACACGTGGAAGTAGCAATTACTATTTACATCTTAAGACCTCTGTAATGTCCCTTGACTTCCTCTAGCTGCTTGTAGAATCGTTGTTGAAGATAATGGTAGAATTCAATGTCTACTTTAAGTCTGCGTTCGAGGGCGGCTAATGTTCGGTTCGATGTCGGTGGCTTCGAGGTTTGGATGTTCCAATTCTCGTAATCTGTGTGGATTGAAAGTGACTTTAAATGGAGAAAGATTCTGTGCATTTGCCACTGGAGAAAAATAATAGGGGAAATTGAATCAAATGTGGTTCTCTTGTCTTGGTTACTCCATGATGGTGCCTCTTTCTGAACAGCTGTTGGTGTATATTCGTCAGATTGTTCGGAACGGCACATTCGGTTAGATTTATCATAACATTCCTACTTATATTCGCAAAGAAAGCATATCAAACGTCTTAACCATGACTTCACAAGAGTGTGGAGAGTGCAAACTCACTCAGATTCGAAGCACCAGAGAAGAAATTGGGAATCAGGTGTTCCAAGACCAGAAGCGTGCTCTGAAGGTCCTCTTGGAGTCCCACAACCACGAAGGCCCTCTCAACCACTTGCTTGGCCACTTGGAACGTTTGCGAAGTCAGGTTCGACCTAGATATCAATGTCAGGGAAGATCGAGCAATTTCAGTGGCTTAGGTTGAAACGAGCATAATATTATGTTGCCACAACATATACGTATTAAGATGACTTCTAGAGTGAATTAGGCTAGCCAGCAATATTTTGAGTTCTTGATTTTTTTTTAACTCACCTACACTGAGTGCTAAACCCACAGAAGTAACAGATCTGTGAAATTATTTTCTCTTTCCCCTGTTGGAACTTGCAGACTCCGGTGTCGATGCACACATCCAAGGTTTGCAAAGGCTTCTTGAAATAGTAATGGCTGATCAGTCTTTTAACCGGATGGCGTACTATGTTGATCCAACTAGGCTCCCAGTAACCTAACCTAAGAACACAAGGCATCTTTTAGGTTTCAGGTCTATGATATATCCATCGGTCATAGCGTTCTCTTTCTTTTCTTGGTTATATATACATATACATATATATATATATATATATATATATATATATATATATATATATATTATATATATATGTATGTATGTATCATCATCGGCTAACGCCGACGGGGGCGCATAGCCGCGTCCACCTTTTGGAATCCCTCATGACAAGCCGCCAGGCAGGGACTCGGCCCATCTCGAGCTCTTCCCGACAGGTTTAATCGATCTGCCCAAGCCACGACCTGCTAGGTCGTCCCACAGGCCTCCTCCACCCAGGGCTGTCTCTTACAGAGACAATCTGATGAGCAGGCACAGCCTGTGGAAAGCGAGCCAGGTGGCCATATAGCTTGAGTTGGCGATCTCGGATTTGGCAGGTAACAAGTCCTGTGCCAGTCTCACGGTGCAACTGTTGGTTAGACACATGGTCCCGCCAACAGTACCCCATGATCCGCCACAAGGACCTATTACAGGAGGCATCAAGACGAGACTCCAGGGCACTGGATAATGTCCAGGTTTCACTACCGTAGAGCAAAGCTGGCATTATCAGGGCCCTGAAAACCCATAGCTTGGTCCTTTTGCACAGGTATCGGCATCTCCAAATACTATTGTCGAGAGAGTTCACGACCCCTGCTTCCAGGCCAATCCGTCTGCTGACTTCCTGGTCTGACAGCCCAAAGTTATGAACTGCACTACCAAGGTATGTAAAGCTTTCTGTGACTTCAATGTCCTTGCCGCAAGCACGTACTGACCGAACAGGTTCTCCTAGCAAGTCCCCTAAGTCCTGGATCTTGGTCTTGATCCAGGAGACCTCTAGAACCAAGGGCTTCACTTCATTACGGACTGAATCGAGAGCCACCACTAGATTTCCAAAGACTCAGATAGAATAGTATTATCGGCAAAGTCAAGGTCTGTAACCTTAACATTGCCCAGTGTTGCTCCACAATGACTTTGAACAGTAGCTCTGCTTAGTATCCAGTCCATGCAAGTATTGAAGTGCTAGTGCAAGAATACAGCCTTGCCTCACTCCTGAACTGACAGGAAAGAAGCTCGACAGGCCCCCACAACATTTTACAACACTTTCAGTACCAGTATACAGGTTAGCTATTAGTTCAATAATCCTTGTTGGAATTCCTCTCAGTCTCAGGATCTCCCAGAGTGATTCCCAATGCACTGTATCGAATGTATTCTTGAGGTTGATATAGGCTTCAAGCAGCCCACGTCCGAACTTATGACGGCGCTCTTTAATGACTCAAAGCGCAAGGATATGGTCTATCGTGGAGTGAATCCAGATTGCTCCAGCCTCTGATGCCTCAGTAAATGGTCTCTAATACGCCTCAGAAGGATGTGGGCAAGAACCTTGCCTGGTACACTGAACAGTGTGATGCCGCGGTGATTACTGCAGTTCCATCGGTCCCCCTTCCCCTTTCAGAGAGGGATAACCACACCCCTCAACAGGTCAGGGGGAACGGTACCGAACCGTCAGATGGCAGTCAGGACAGCATGCAATCCCCACGCCATAGGTTCACCACCAGCCTTTAACAGTTCAGCTGGGCTGCCGCAAATACACACTGCTTTACCACTCTTCAGATTGCCTCCCCAACTTCAGTTAGGGAGGTTGGGCCCTCGTTAATGGGTGGGTCCGGCAGCGGAATCAGGACACTACCCTGTTGGAGGGTCAACCTGATACAACTGCTCGAAATACTCAGCTCAACGTTCCCGCACCGCAACAGGATCTGAGACGATCTGGCAACCTACTAAGCGAACTGCAGTCAGTCAGTATGTATGTATATATATTCATATTTGTATACTGGTCAAGCCAAGGCAATATACCAAATCTTAATTTTGCTTTCATTCAGTAATTCACATCAATGCCGGGTAAGTTACCAAAGGCCGGTTCAGCTTTGATTCTGATGAATCTCGTACACAGAATGGCACACCGACCTCAGCATACTAACCTTGAAAAGTTTAGATATGGGATGTGCTTGAAGAAGAAGTGTCGTCCATGAAAAGACCGGTTGAAGATCCAGTTAGCAAGTTTCCTCTGCTGTGCCCTTTCTTTGTGGTTTTTACCCGTTTCCTTCATGTTATTGAAGGTAAATTCATTCTTTTGTGATAAGCTGTGTGGATAACACATAATTTTGGAAACTCGAGTGATGGTATTATATTTATTTTATCAGATATATGGATAAGCAAACACTGAATTTGGATTACCACGGAGTCTTGTTGTAATAAAAATACTCTGTGTGAAGGAAGCAATTGCCAATATCCTGATTCCGGAACGAAATCTATTAAAATTTGGAAAGTTGGAAAATATTAAAAGGAATTGAATTTGAAGGCATCTCAGTTTAAGGGGATGTTAAGTGAAGTTCAGCGAGAATTTTGGAATATAGATTAGCCAAAATTAGAAATAAATCGATCAGCAGATAAAAAGGCGCCTAGAGCAATCAAATATTTTGATAGTATATATATTTTGAAAAGTGTCTAAGTACTTGGAATAATGAACAATGGTTTGCGGAAGGCAGACATGCTCTCAAACACACACGCACTACTTCTGTATATCTCTTTGAGAGTATTTACGATATGGGAAAAAAACAAGATCCGAACGTGACTTTGCAGCCAGAGGAAAACCAACCTTCTGCAGATGCGCAACATGGTCGCCGACGCACATTTTGGAACGCGGTTGTAGATGACAATGCGCGGATACACAGGCCTCAGAACCAACTCTATAAATTCAGAGAGTATATAGGATTTTCAAAACCATAGTTTATATTGGGCCACGCCACTAATAACCTTAGATGTTGCCGAGGCGGAAAATGCTCCGTAAGTAAGTCATTTTGGGCCAAAGAGGAAAATAAAAGAAGAAAAAATAGAGATTAGGACGAGGTCTAGAATGTCGGTAAGAAAGATTTGTGGTGTATGTCAGGAAACCTTATTGGAATAACAAAGGGTTAGCGAGAGAAAATAGTGTGTTGCACTGATGGGTAAAAGGCACAAATTCGCTTATTTAACCTATAGATAAAAAACTTGTAAACTAGGGATATCAGACTCAGCTACAACGGTGGGCTAGACAAAATGATAGTATACTGCCTAATGTTCACACACAAACGCAAACATATATAGGTGACAAAACAAAATTGTTTGCAACATAGGAACATACAGAAAAGGCAAAATGCTGCTGGATTCATTACAATGTTAAGAATGCACATTGGTATTGCCTGGTTGATATTCTTATTCCATTTCAATTGTATAAAACCTGAGGCAGCACATCTGTCGTGATCCGCCGATTAACTAGCCAATCTTACTGTTACTGCATCCCTGGTCCATGGGCTGTTCCTGGATCTCACCCTGCCGTCCCAAAATCAACACTGGGTTCTTTCTCGACATCATTCCCGTGTAGGGCTGCCAGGGTGGGACAGGGTCCTGAGCGTCGGACTGGAGCAACATGGCAGAGGCGCGAGGTTTCAGCTGGGAGGACGTGGACTCGAACTGGGGCGATTTAACAGGGTCCTGAGGCTCGAACTCGGAGAACATGGCAGAGTCCTGGGGTTGGGAAAGCGAAGCTGAGTCCCGCCCACTGGGCTGGGGGAGCGTGGCAGGGTTCCCAGTCTTGCGTAGAGATATCGGCCGAGTTGAAGAAACCTGCGGTCGGAGTGCAACAAGATCCTCTCTCAAAGGAACGTGATATTCAACCAATTCCCGGGAATGAGACGAGGAGGTGACCCTTTCCTTCAGGATTGCAAGGGCCGTGAGACACAGGAAGGCCATCCCCACGTTCAGGAGGATCAGTAAACGTTTCACTTTCACCATGCTACCTTCTCTGCGCCGCGTCTGATGAAGAAAAACGTTATTTCCATTAGTATCATTAGCAAGATCGGTTCCAAATATGTTGACATTGATAACAATGATCATGATTATTTTAGATTTACTGTCGCTAAAATTGTTTTGATGTCAGCATTATACTATTATCTTTATTACTATTATTATCAATTATCAATTTTATTATTATTATTTTCATGATTGTTATTACTGTTTTTGTTATTATGATCATAATAATTATTGCTATTTTTTTCATTATTGTTACCATGGTCATCGCCATTCGCATTGTTATTGTTGTTATTACCATTATCAATGTTATTAACATTTTAATTGTTATCATTACCATCGATTCTACTACCATTACAAATGTCATTACCTCTGCCAAGGAGGTCATGATAATTACCTAATGATGTTTTTGGTAGCGTTGGACAGTTAGTTTGTTTGCTGGTTGGTTGATAAGCGGGATAACTCGAAAAGTTATGAATAGATTTTTATGAAATTTTTACTAGAGGTGTTTTAGCCCAACCCTTTTCAAAGGATCGCATCAGTTGCCCCTTTGCAAAGGCAACATTGCCTTAATAGTGCTTATAGTTATTATCATTATTATAATGATTGATATCATTACTATGATGATTATCGTTATCATTGCTATTATCATTTTTATTGTCCTCATTATCATCGTTCCTATAGCCATTACAATTATTATTATTATTATTATTATTATTATTATTATTATTATTATTATTATTATTATTATTATTATTATTATTATTATTGATATCAACATCATTATGATAATGATCATTATCTTTGTTATTATTATTATCATCATCATCATCATTATTTCTGTTATCATTATTATTATGTTCAATGTTATTGTCACTATTATCATCATTGCTATTATACTTATTATCATATTTGTTATCCTATCCTTATCACTTATTATTATCATGGTCAATAGCATTGTTATCGTTGTAATTACTATTAATGCCATTCTTCATATTTTGTAGCTTTTGATATAACTATCGTTATCATTATTATTACTATTATCATCATGATTATCATCATCACCATCACCATCATTATTACTATCTTCATTATTATTGTTTTTTATTAATATCGTTATCATTATTATTGTTCTTACTATTATAATAACAATAACAATAATGATGGTAATAATAATAATGATGATCATAATAATAATAATTATTATTATTATCATTATTATTATCATCATAATAATTATTGTTATCATTATTATCATAATAATCATTATCATCATCATCAATACTATCTTCCTTATTATTAGTATCATTATTGTTATTATTATATCATTATCACTGTTATTGCAATCATTATCAGTATCATCATCATTAATATCATCTTTACTAATGTCAATGTAATCATTACTTTTAATGATCATTATTATTTCTATCATTATCATTGTTATCATTATAGATATTATTACCATTATCATCATCATCATTATAGTCACCATTATCATTCTTACCATTGTTATTATT
>NC_091569.1:30219453-30224453 GCF_042767895.1 Penaeus vannamei | reverse complement strand
TATTATTGGCTGACGGCATACGGTAAATAATATATAAGATGTACACAGGATTCAAGAATCAAGAAACGACACATACATCACTTCATTGGAACTTTTTACTTTCAAGTTTTGTAAAAAAAAATTATAGCAAATACTAATCATTATCCTCGGAGTTGTCGGCTGCACTCGTAGTTCTTCATGCTTAGTCCCAGTCTGCTTGCAATTCTACATTTGTACAGACCATTTTTTTTGTAATGACATCACTATCTTTATATGGTTTAAAGTCTTGTATTTGTTAGCCGCATGATACTGTATTGTTTATGTTTCTTTGCCTTGGGCGTCTTGTCTGATATCAACACAGTGCAAATTGATCACGGAATCCATTTTGGGGTTATGCAAGTGGGCGTTTTTCCAAACTTTTTTCTTTCTCTATGTGTGTGTGTGTGTGTGTGTGTGGGGGGGGGTGATGATGCACACACAGAGAGAAGACGACAAAGAAAAAAAAAGGAAAAAAAAGGTGAAGAAAGAGAAGGTGAAGAACAACGAAGAGGAAGAAAATGTAGTGCATTTGCTCGGTTCTTAACTCACTCCCCTTTCACAAACCCAAGTCTTACTCCGTTGCTCTTCCCTCTTTACCCTTTTCACTACCATCCTGTCTTACCTCTGACATCAAACACATTTTATCTTAATCGTTAAATCCTTTTTACCTTTATCACCACAATACTTTACCATAGTGCCAAGCATAGTGCCATATGACCTTTAATGTCTAGCACATTTATTTGTCTTAACCATAATGATGTACTGTACGTGTGCAGTTGGCGGTAACAAACCCAAGACATATACGCAGCATTGTAGCAGATGCACACTTCGGAACCCGGTTGTAGATGATGACATGAGGATCCACTGGCTTCAGATGCAAATCTTGAAGGAAAATAATTGTTTCAGGTTATTGGCATAGTAGATATTTAACTTTCACGGGAATACGACTATTCTACAGCAGATGGGATTCTACAGAAGAGGAGAGAAGGGTGTAAAGATATGAAATCACTACGACGACACTTGTGAGAGACACTTATCATTCCATTAAACCAACATCTATACATTCACAAACATCAGTGTCGAAAGTGAACTAATATTCTGAATAGTGTAGTTTATTGTAACCTTCAACTGTTTATACCACTGTTTATTGCATCCTAACACTCCTATATCAGATCTTGTTTCGAACATTCACAATTCGTTACCCATTATCTGATATCTGAGAACATTTTGCTACGATCTATTCCTACATCACTAAACCCATTGTTACAGTTATAATGTACAGTCACGGTCAAAACTTGTTGAACATGTTTCGAATTCTGTTTCGAATATCCGCTGGATACCATACTTTTTGTATAGGATAAGACAGATTCGAAGCCTCAATTCATTAATAGACTTTTAACCGCCACTATAACTGCAGCAGGTTTTAACAGACAAGCTTTCCTACTCACATTACCTCATCCGATTATACTTACTGTTATCGTTTCCTTGTGTTGGCTGTTCCAGGAACTCACTCCTCTGTTCCAATAATCTCACTGAAGTATTAGTAAGTGATGCCGCATGAGGCTCTGAGGGTATTGTAAGGTCCTGGAACCTAGACTCTGGGTACTTGGCAGGGTCCTTAGGCACGGATGAGGGTGTGAATAAAACAGGTTCTTCTGGCTTGTACTGGGGTAACGTGGCAGGGTCTTGATGGTCCGACTGGAGGATCGTGGCAGGGTCCTGAGGCGCAGATGGGCTGTGCGTTGCAAAATCCTCAGGTTTGGGTTGAATTAACGTGGCAGGGTCTTGATGGTCCGACTGGAGGATCGTGGCAGGGTCCTGAGGCGCAGATGGGCTGTGCGTTGCAAAATCCTCAGGTTTGGGTTGAATTAACGTGGCAGGGTCCTGAGCTACGGATGGGCTGTGCATTGCAAAATCCTCAGGTTTGGACTGAGATAACGTGGCAGTGTTCTGACACATGGACTGGCACAATATCATGAACTCTTCGGGTTTGGGATTGTAGGGTCGAACTAAGTCCCGAACCAGGGGCAAACGGGCGAAACTGTCCCTTAGGATAAATGTTAATATGAGGGGGAAGAAGCAGAGGGTAGCCACCCCCATGGTCAAAAGGATGAACAAAGCTCTTGTCGTTTCCATCTTCATCTACACTTCTGGAATAATATTGGCGACATATAAGTTATCACTGTAACAGAACCATCAAGGAATCCTCCTATCTATATGAATTCCATCTTATTAAGCATTACCATTGTCTCCTATGAAGTAATCGTATGCGTGCTAATTGGTCGATTTTTTGTCATCATGATTACCCGAAAAAAATTATTTACTGTGTAGGTTTCTTATGAAGCAGAGGTTCGAATGATTAGATTTTGAGATTACGCCGAGCAGGTGAGTAGAGGGCGAAAATTTAAGGTATATTTATGGGAGAGAGTAGATGTTTGAGTGAGATTAAGGTCAACAAGGTTAGGTAATAGTACATGTTAAGGAATATACAACTGAATCACGTATAGCCTACTTGCTTTTTTTTTTATCATGACTAGCTATATCAGATATCTCACAGCACACTCTTATTGGCTAAATGTGCTGACGTCATTTGTTCCACCCCATTTTATGACCCAACAATTTGTGTGATACTTTATAGTGTTATTTTAGTGCATTTTCTTTAAAAATGGCTCAATAATAACATTATTAAAAACTCGAAAACTAAAACAAGAAAAAATAAAGAAAAATGAAAATATTGAATATTTGTAATGAATGAAAGTGATGAGGCGGGGCTTTGGACAGAAGTTGCCAACCAGGATTTTTAACAAGATGGAGTGATTATACCTGTGTAAACTGACCTTTGATGATGATGATGATGATGATGATGATAAGATAAGGATACTAATAATGATAATAATGATAAATAATATAGTTGTAATAATAATGATTATGAAATCTATAGTGATAATGATATTAACAACAAAAATGATAGCAATAGCTACGAAACTTAATAATGACGACGATGATAATATGCAACAAAGATAATAAACATAATACTGTGAGATATGATCATTACAGTTATATATAATACTAACAAATTTTAGTAATGATTACAAAAGCATAGAGAGCATCATATGTGATTATGAGGTGCATCTAAATATAACTTTTTTCAAAATCAGTACTTTTATTTTTCTAATCATGTGAAAGTATCATATATGGTATTTTGATTTTAAAGGTTAAAGATAATTCCAGTGCAGCATAAGGAACATATTCAGTGCAGTTTCTTTGATATGTAATTAAAGCTTAATATCAACCTTACGAGATTAGGAGGAAAAAGCGATTACATTCATTGAACATCTTGCCTTGTAGCACCATTCGCTTTCATTCGGTGATGTGCTTCTAGAAGGCAGAGGATTAGTGGAAGAAAGGACGTGTGTGTGTGTGTGTGTGTGTGTGTGTGTGTGTGTGTGTGTGTGTGTTTGTGTGTGTGTGTGTGTGCGTGTGTTGTGAATAACCACCATCATGTTACTGTTCTTACTGCTATGATTACCACAATTAAAATAATATTGTATGTTATATGATCATGTACTGTATATGTGTATATTATGTCTATACACGCACGTACATTGCACACGTACACAGGAGTTCAAGCTTCATTAGAATGGCTTACTCTGATAATGTATAAGGAATATTAAGGTGTAGAGAATAACCCGTAAGATTTGAATAACAATCAGAAATAAGGAACAAGGTTCTTCTCTCTTGAGCCTCGGTCACAACCGACCGTAATTCCACTCTACGGCGTTTCTACGAAAAAAAGGAAACGCCAAGGAACTCACGGGCCACGAGCTTTCTTGCGAAATCTTGAGCTCGCAGACTGCTCGTAGCCCACTTCCGGCTAGCACACGCTGAACCGGTTCCAGTATCAACCTGGAAAAAAATCCCGTTAACACGTCTGATGGTTTTCCGTCATGCAGAAAAGCCTCTAAGGCTTCCAGAGAAGAGCCACGGACGCACGTTGTCCTTGCGCCCGACACAAGGAACACGTGAGGAACACTCGGGTCAAACGTGCGTTGTTGTTGTTTCTTTCTTTCGTTTAGTTTTTCCTTTCTTTTTCTTTTTTCGTGGAAATAAAACCATTTATCCGCACGCACGCCGCCGCAAGGTGGACGCTAATCGACCGCAAGTTTACCGCGAGTGCGAAATGAGACGGGCGCACCACAACCTACGAAATGAACAGGACGACCGAGCATCGCTGGATATAAAAAGGTGTGCTCAGGCCGCGCGTTTCACTCATTTCACAAATAAAAGGAACACACGTCTCTCCCTTACTCGCGAAGGGATCCACACATGTCTCTCCCTCATGCAAGGGTAACATATGTCTCTCCCTTACTCATGAAAGGAAGCATATGTCTTTTTCTCTCACTCACGAAGGGAACATACATGTCTCTCCCTCGCTCATGAAAGGAAGCATATGTCACCCTCACACACACGAAGGGAAAACACACGTCTTTCCCCCACTCATGAAAGGAAACACATATCTCACCCTCACTCACGAAGAGAACACACATGTCTCTCCCTCACTCATGAAATGAAGCACATGTTTCTCACTCATTAAAGGAAGGGTATGTCTTTCCCTCACTCTCCCTCATTTCTTTCCCTCACTCATGATAGGAAGCTCATGTCTCTCCCTTACTAATGAAGGGAACACCTACGTCTCTCCCTCACACTTGAAAGGAAGTGTATGTCTCACTCTCATGAAAGGAACACACAAGTATCTCCCTTACTCGGAAAAGTAAGCACATGCCTCTCATGACAGTAATACGCATTCCTACTACTCTTTACCACACACTCATTAGAGTAAGTGTGCCTGTTGCGGCTGTCGCAAAACTGCCAAACGTCCTCCTTACTATCTCTGCGAGGCACGCGCGTGGATGAGAAAATACCGTCTGGTATTCTGTTTTTCTACTTTTCTTTTTTTTTCTTGCCGATTTTGATGAAACATG
>NC_091569.1:30181953-30194453 GCF_042767895.1 Penaeus vannamei | reverse complement strand
GGTGACCCTTTCCTTCAGGATTGCAAGGGCCGTGAGACACAGGAAGGCCATCCCCACGTTCAGGAGGATCAGTAAACGTTTCACTTTCACCATGCTACCTTCTCTGCGCCGCGTCTGACGAAGAAAAATAAGTTATTTCCATTAGTATCATTAGCAAGATCGGTTCCAAATATGTTGATATTGATATTTGTTGATATTTGCTGTCGCTAAAATTGTTTTGATGTCAACATTATAGTAAATGCTAATATCTTTATTACTATCAGTACCAATTTCATTATTTTCATGATTGTTATTACTGTTGTTGTTATTATGTTGATCATATGTTTGTACAGATGAATAAAGTAATACAAAATAAAACAATTCAAATTCGCTAATATCAGTGACAACATGATATTTGTTTACATCTGGGCTGAAATTTGCACTACGTATTTGTATTTATTTAAACACACACACACAAATATATATAGTCCTAAACCTGACAATGAGAAAAAGTCAATAATCCATGCCTAGCCTAAAGGCACAAGCACAAAGGGTCATTGCTCAAATAACTCCTCCGGGTAGCATAACCTACTACACGGACGGATCCGTGGATCCCATAAATCACACTGCAGGCGCTGGCTTCGCAACAAGGGATACCACAGCATCCATTAGGGTCACTGACAATCTCTCAACGCTCCAAGCTGAAACGGTTACGATCATGGAAGCCCTGACACACGCGTCCCTAAGGGCTGGACACGTTGTCATTCACAGACTCTAGAGCAACCATTGACAGTCTACAGCATACCATGCCCCAAGACAACATCTACCTTCTGACATCTGTACTAGCCATATCCCAAAGAATACACGGTCACGGTAGAAGAATGATCATAAACTGGGTCCCAAGCCATATTGGCATTCATGGGAATGAGCTTGCTGACAGACTAGCCGAAAAGGGCAAGGGTATGCCCCCATTCCTCCATGATCGTTAAACCAAGCCGAAGGAGACTAAGCCAAAGTACCAAAGCTACAGATGACTCGATCATCTCCATGTCATACACAAGTGGGAAGCCACTTGTGAGGGTGCGAATCTTCTGTCCCCAAGACCAAGGAGCGAGTTATTTGTCGCTATAAACAGCTGACCGGTGATCCCCAGGGGAGCGTCGCGGCGCCCGCGAGCGGGACAGTCTGCTTTTGGTGACTACTTGAGGCGGTCTGCTTAATCAGTCTCTAAGACAACCAGTGATAGAGAACCATTAAAACCAACTACCATGTACATAGAGTTAGATAATTAATCGTATAATAAGTATGTGTGTTTCCTACTCCTTATACACTTTAGGAACTTCCATACACTGAACCGGTTACACACACAGGGTACATACGGTGGCAATAATCAAGGAATTAACAGAACACACTACACGCCTACTTTTAAGGGGGCATTTCATCACTTACAAACTTAGAACGCTACTCTTAAGAGACTGAAAGACAGAGAAAGGGAAATATGAATTTTAATAACATATAAAGAGCATGTATAATCATTTCCTATGAACAGAACCGGATAAACTGAACTATGGGAGTTCATATAAATTCACTTTGAAATTCTTAACCCATTTAATAGTGCCATTACCGAGAGGTAAGAGAATTAAGGAAATAACCAGGGCCATATAGGGATATGCTGCTGACAGCGCCGTGATGGTATGTTGTAACAAATCACTTTGAATACATGCGAAAGTGTGCGCCCTAAGCAACAGGTGTGTAATGTGTGAGTGTACAGTGAAGGGAACCGCCTGTTTTTTTCGATTTTTCGATTTTTCTTGTCGATTTTGATGAAACTCACACCCTTTTATTTAGGCCCCTTCCCATTGCCTGTGGTTGATTTTTTTTCGAAATCGGCTGAACAGTTTTTGAATTATAAAAAAACCATAAATGCGAAAGTTGCCATGTTGAAAATGCAGCACTTGGGTAAAAGGATTCCGACTTCAGAAACGATAAGACATTCAATTTTACTTTATTTTGTATTTATTATTACTATTATTATTTATTTATTTATTATTATTTTTTTTTTGTTAGAACTATTCAATATCTACAATTTGATCACTGTGGATTTTTCGATTTCGACCAAATTTTAGGGGACTTCACGAAAATTAAAAACAGGAAAAAGTTTCTTACATTTCTCACAAGAAGCATAGGCAAAAAATGCAAAATCCACAATGATTAAGTTGTAGATATTTTATTTTTCTACAGAATGAGCCATAATATGTTAATTTTGGACATATGTTGTGCAAATCCTTATGGCAGCCTGTAATTCATCTATTATTCAGCTACAAACTGATCCATAATACGTTAAAATCGGACTAAAATACGTATGCTATGCATAAAAATGTGAAGGACCTAATAAGAACGATTTTTTTTCCATTCCATTATTTATACATTTTACATGCCAAATCATGTAGGAAATACTTGTATTTGATATAATTATCTATTATTTACCTATTGTTGTTGCTCTAATGGGGTTTTACAACGTACAATATTGGTTGAAAAAATAACGATTCTCCAACCAGACGCGGACCATACACTCCTTTTCTCAGCGCAGCCGGGCGCGTCTCTTCACATCTGCGGAATATTGGTGTTTAACTCTACGGGGTCACGTGGCCAATTTTCGCACTCAGACCCCGTGGAAAGACGAAAAAACAATTACATGGCGATATAAAAGTATGTATATAAGGTATACAAGCACATAGAGGTAATTTTCGTGTACCCCATGACCTTTTGTTTATTTATATTGTTACTTCCGTTTGTTTCTTTGATTGTTGATTATTTGTTTGTTGATTGTTTGTTTGTTGTATTTTTGTTTATTTGTTTGTTTTCTGATATTTTATAAAGTTATGAACACATTTTAATGAGATTTTATCCAAAGGTATGTTTTAGCCTAATTTAAACGCTTAGGGTGCGTGCACAGAGAAAGCAGGTTTGCCCGCGCCGGCTACCAGCGCCGACCCGCGCTAAGAATTCAACCATATAAACAAGTGTAAGCGTGCACAGAGGAAGCAGGTTCGAGCGTGTCGACGCCGGCAGCCCGCTTCAACCCGCTTTTCTGTTTGCTCGGATCATTCTTGCCTGCTCAACCCGCGCGGGTTGAAGTTACTGAATGGAGAGCAGGAAGGATTTTGAACCCCTGATAGCCAAAGATTATGAGAGATGGCCAATGTAGAACAAATGGAAGAAGCACCCCACCCCACAGGAATGGAGCGGATAAGCTGTGAGCTGAAATTAGAAAATTTCTGGAATGAAACAAAGCATTCACGAAAGTAATTTCATAAACATAATAGGTTCTATTATGTCCTTCAAGTGGCTGTCACACTACACTGAGTCGGAACTGGTTACCCGCGTCCTCTGTGAACACCTTATCGCGCTGGTTTCCGGCGCCGACCCGCGCTGGAAACCAGCGCGCCGGTAGCCTGCTTTCTCTGTGCACGCACCCTTATTACACTTTGGTGATGATGCGGACCATGGTATGGATCCAGGATTTTTTTTCTAACTCGAAAAGTTATGAACAGATTTTAATTCTTTACCTGAGGTTTCTCTTAGCCTAATTGATATTCCATAATTTTTTGTAGTGATCCGGATCATTTGGCAATCCTACTATTAGAAATAATTCCATTTTCAATCGAATCACTTAATTCAGAAATTCATTCGTTAATGTAATAACACCAGCATCGATTTTTTTTTTTTTGGGGGGGGAGGTTTGCATTATCGAAATGTTTTGATCATAGATCAAACTAACTGTGTTTTTTTGGACGCTTGCCAGATTTTTAAATTTATTCCGAAAAGATGAAGGTTGGTCTCATCTTATGTGAACTTTAATAAGCTTTCTGAAAATAAACTTATTTTTTAATCATCTCTAATCATTGCGTAACAATTGACGATTTTCTAAGGTAACGTGAAAAAAATATTTCAGTTGACATCGAAAATGGCTGTTACCATCTAAACAATAACGCATTTAACTCAATTTCCGCAAGATGGGCGGAAATCGCCGAAAAAAGACCTGACGGTCCCCTGAAGTCACGACGGAGCGTAAGGATTGGTATGTATGAGCAGTTAAGTGCGCGTGTGAGTGGCGCGCATATGACGTCACAGACAGAAGCCAAACCAAACTCTATATTAAACTAACTCAACTCAACCTAACCTAACCCGGATTGGATTAAGTTAGATTAGATTAAGTTAGGTTTGGTATGTTTTAATTTGGTTTCTTAGGTTAGGTAACAATAATAATGCTTGTTATAATTGTTATGGCTATCATTATTATTCTTATTCGTATCATTCTTGTTTTTGTTCTTTTTAAAATGTCTTAGTAGTAGTAGTAGGTTACGTTAGGTTGGGATGGGAAAGAATGGGTTGGGGTTGGGGTTTGGGTTGGGTAGGGTAGGGTAATAAAGTAAGGTAAGGTAAAGTAAGGTAATAATGATAATAATAATAATATTAACAATACTTATAGCAATAATAATAATGGTAATAATAGTAATGATAATGATAATAGTAATAATGATAAAGATAATTATAAAATTAGGAAAAATTAGAACAAGAATGAGAGCAAGAATAATACAAATAAGAACAATAATGATAATGATAATCATAATCATAACAACAAGAACAATAATGATTACTATTATTATTATCATCATCATTATGATACTACTACTAATAATATGATGATAAAACAATAATAGTAGTAATAATGGAAATAATAATAATATTCATGATAATAATTATAATGATAATAATAATAACAATGATATAATAATAATAATGAAAATACTAATACTAATAATAATAATGATATCATTATCATTATTATTGTAATGATACTAATAATCATAATAAAAAGAGAATAATGATAATAGAAATTATAACAATGATAGAATTAAAATAGTAATAAATATGGGAATAACAATATTACTGATGTTACTAGTTCTACTACTTATAATAACAATTATATTATTAAACAAAAATGGGTGGAATTAAAAGATAATATTTCTTTTCCATAATGCTGTTTGAATATATCCCACACCCCCCCACCACCAAAAAAAAAAAATAATAATATTACAATTTTCTTGGATGTGTTTAATGTTAATTTTCACCATTATTGCAGTTGTTATCATTGCAATATTATTATTTGAAGATGTTAGTATCATTATTGATGTTCTTATTATCATTAATTGTAGTAGCATTAATGTTTTATTGAACTAAATATTTCTTATTAGCATTTTATTGCCACTATAAATATTAGTTATTAATAGTGTTGCTCCTGACATTACTTTAATTATTAGTATTATATTCAATATTATTGATAGTATTATCATTATTACTTTTATCAATACCAATGATTTATTATCCTTATCATTATCACTGTAAATATTCTTTTATTTTGTCATTACTGTATTATTATTATGATTATTATTAAAATGGTAACAAATATAAACCATCAACTCAAATATGGTCTGTTTTAGAAATCTTTTTATTGCAGTAATAATGGGGGAAAATGTTTTCTGTCTTCGAAAATGGTGATACTGTTCCATTTCTACTCATATTTCAATTATTATCTGTATTAGTGCTGCCATACAAGATTATAATATGTATATAGGACCGTGACTGATGTATAGTCATACATACCTAACCCAGTCCCATTAGAATTAAACCATAAGGAACATTGTGTATATCTTTATTCAGTATTTAAGAATACATACTTTCATATATAATGTAACTTATTATACCACCAACTTTCATAAAAATATTCAAGTTTATAAATCAGGAGCCATATCAGTAGTAACCTAAAATTCTCAGCGACATTTTGAATATAGTGTGCCAGTTTATAATTAATGCCTTCTTATTAATAACCTTGTGTGCCATTTTTTTTCAGCACTGTATACCCAAGTGTACATGTTATAATTTTAAATTTATACTCACCATATTAATATCTGGACACACTGAGCTTCAAACAACCCTCAGAGTGAACAGTTGTTTGCCTGCTGCGATGAGGACTGAGGGTATGATGCATGTATGAAAACATCTGGCTTACATTGGTATGTAATCCAAATCCTGATAGCAATGCCAAGGCTACTTTCTTCATGCAGTTGAATTTATCAGAAAGTGGTGTCCGGGAACTTAATATGGAGGCTGCATGATCATTTGCAGTAGATTCTGATATTTCTCGATTTTAAAATTTAGCTGACCATAATAATGACACTCACTCACTCTCTCTCTCATATTATTTTTCTGTTTAACTTTTTCTTTGCCCCTCTGAATCACATGTTGTGCCATAGACAAGCACTCTGTGTGCTAAGTCTGGCACTCGTGCCAAAGGTTGCCAACCTCTGTAATATACAGAAGACAAATATGGTGTCTAATCATTATTCATAGAGTAAATTTTTTTTTTCTATATTAAGATTACATTTTCAGTTGTAAAACACTATATCAAATTTTACCATGGCTAGCATTTTTTCTCATTTATTGATCTGACATACCAGTTCACTAAAGGTACTAGAAGAGATAATGCTCAAATTATACTTCTCAACCAATCATTTAAAAAAATAAAGATAGGACGGAAGCAGTGCATGATCCCAGTTACCTTATATAATGATAATTCAGAATCATACAAATTTATACTGATATGAATAACTGTGTAGACTGCCACTTGAAGCCTCCTTTTAACTGCAAACAAGACTTTGAGCACTGGTGTGAGGCATTTTTAAAACTTTTTGGTTTTAAGCAAGGTATTGCACTACCACTTTACACAACAGTCATCTGGGATAGCTCTGTGTTTCTATACTCAGTGATCAAACAATTTACACAAGCACACTTACAGAAATGCATGTATATGCACAAACATATACACATGTATACAAATACTCCCACACATAAAAGCACTTGTGACATACACAGGCACCCATACCCACACAGACACACTCACGCTTTCACACTCACACAGACTCACACTCTTTCACACACACACACACACATATATCCATAAACTACTAGTTATTAAAGGGCTTCCTTTGATAACCAAAGCCCATAGTAGTTTACAGATGTCCATTGCACAGGAGTCTGAGGACATTAATAGTAAAGCATCTCAAATCCTGATATAGATTGATGATGTTCATAATTCTTGTTATTACCCTATCTTTTCACCAGCAACATGTCATTAGCTACACCATTCCTCATTCCTTAATTAAGAAAGTATAATTAAGTTGTAAATGCTGCCTTTTATTGAGCTTGGAAGAAATTGATGAGATGCTGAAGGTCTAGACTGCCATAATTATCCAGGATTTCCAAGAGTTGTGGCACTCGACTTTTCACATTCACACCCTTGAACTTGTACTTGTCGATAAAAAGATCAGTGATCATGCCTGAAAAACACATCAAATTGCAGATCATTTGTAGAGTGCAATAAAGCCTATGGTTAAAACAATATATCCCAGTGGTTATAGAAAAATAATAAAAATACAATGACAATCAACTGTAAATGACAAAATCAGATTTCCTGAACCTCTGTAAACACAGTTTTACTGAAAAGAGAAATCAATGATATATCCATAATAAAGTAAAAAGGAATATCCATATGAAATATATTTATTCATATCTAATACCCACTACATCAAAACAATTCACATATCACTAACCATACAGTCTTTCGAGGTGACATGGTTGTTTGCGATATTGTGCAAGAAGTTCATCCGCATTATCCAATATTTGCTTATACTCTGGAGAAAGAAAGCTTGTATCTGTTTCATGGGAACCCAACTCTCGAAGGGCATCTATCAGAGATACCTGGTGGAAGAAAGATGTAAATTAAGAATAAAATTACACACTCCTCATTTTAAGCCTGAACAAACAACAAAATATAAAATAATGATGAGCTATTATATTTTGGGTTTGTGTTACCTGTTTGGCCAACATAAGTTGGGCTTCCAGTCGTGGGTGCAGAAGATGAAGGGCATGAACAACGCTCTCCTCACTAACTTCACAAGAAATGTCAAGTCGAACCTTAAAAAAAGGAAAAAAGTTCAGATGTTCTGTAAAAAAAAACTGGCTGGCTAATACACTAGAACTATCAGAACCAGTATATAATTCATATATATATTACCTCTTCTTCCCAATTCTAAGAATCATACTTATTTTATGGAACCTGTTCAATGAAACATACAGACATCAGTACTGATATAAATAGCATTAGGAAGAAATCCAAGGAATGGGGAAATCAGGTATAGTCACTAGGACCTACTAACTGACTCCTTGGTGGCTGAGCCCTTGAAGAGCCATCTGTATAACAAAATTCACAAAAGAATATGGACAGTGCATAACCCCATGGCTATTGGGTTCATAATGTTGGCCAGCCATTACTTTCTTACTGAGTATATGTACTGTGGTTTCTCACCTTTTTTCTTGTGGCTTCCTTTGTCAGTACATCTTTCAAAATTGATATTGTGGAAATATTGTCAGACCGAAACACTGCCTCTCCTGGTCCATAAATACACTGTAACTGTAAGTATGTGTTAATTACATACAGATACATTTTATGATTAGCCAATAATACATATTAACAAAACGAAATACCTGTATTTTTCTATAATATTAAACAGATACAGATACTTACTTGGGTATCAAGGAATGTAGAGACAAAGGTGAATTCTGCCCGTTCACCAGAGGGAGTGCGCTCAGGTAGTTCTGGTAAGCAGAAGACAACCCATGCATGCATTTCTGGCAGTGTAAACTGCCCTTTCAAAGTTAAGGTGTTGTATGGACGATTTGGATCAAAACTATGGATGCGTGAATGAAGAGACAGAGGCTTGATACGGTACTGACGAACCTTTTAAGTGAAGTAAAAAGAGAAAATGTAATGCTCATTATCAAAAATACTGCCTGTATCATCTTTTATAACAAAAAAAGTATTGAAATATTAGATATCATAGTCTAACATCATTTCACATATTATAGAGTACTATGTTTCAATATAAAACATGAATTACACATCTTTTACAAAAAACAATGCCCTACCTTTACTATACTTTTAATACAATTAGTTAAAGCTAACAGACTTTATATATTTCATAACACTGACCTGACAACACTTAGGTTGAAGTCTTGGGGTAATGTATGCTTGAAGGGTTCCGTACTGTCCTTCAATAGTCCTGATGCGAACCTCCAGCCTGGTGGTGTTGGCTTGACAACGGTAAGTTGCCAGAAGGAAATTTCCACTCTGAGAAGGCAAATTTATTGGTCTAAATCTGTCATATGAAAATTAAAATAAGTAAAACTCTAAAACAGTAGTGCTATAAAAGGTAGCAAAGATTAAATTGAAAAGATAACATGCAACTGGCATAAAATTTAAGATCTTGGAAAAAGACAGAAGACAAAGAAAACACTGAAAACAGAAACCACGCCTAAAAAAAAAAAAGGATTGTAGTCTACTGCATGTATAATATGAAGAGGTTTTGAATGTACCTAAATATCAGATAAACTGTTATGATCTCATATTTTAAGGGAAGAGAAATTAACTTCATTTGAACCAAGATGACAAAAAGAAAAGGTGGTGTAAGACAACACAATACTTCAAAGTAGAAAATTCGCACTTGCAAACAGACTTTTCCTTATCATTCATCCTAAGAATTAACAAGATATAAGGAATCATTACGATACTGATGGCATGAATGAGGACGATAGTGGTGAGGGTAACTGATGAATTACAATCAGGCTATTTAACTTTACCTCAGGATCACAGGTACTGTAGCTAACAACTGCCGAGTTCTTCTCCACATCCAACAAGTCGATGGGGACATCACTTTGCAGCAGTACATTGTCAACGGCTGTCTGTACTTCCACACTCAACAAATATGAGGCATCAGAACGATTGAGACTTATCTAAAGAGAGAGGAGTATCAATGGCAAAGCAAACAATGTATAAAATGAAGTCCAATAAAATATAAAATATCAAGACATTTTTTAATGAAATACAATCATTCAAAACATAAAAGTACAAAAAACAAAAACAAAATTCCATGAATATATCAAACCTTTTTTAATGCATTCATATTAGGGACCTCTATTAACCCAATGCTGCTGGGGATGTCTAGAGACATTTTACAAAACAAAGCTAAAGGGAACACTATATGATACTGGGTCAATGTTAAGTGATGAAAGCATTATCATTGCAGAAAAAAATTGACAATCAATTCTTTAAAAATATATAATTAATAATTACAGAAATGGTATTTAATGACACTCTATAACAGGTTTAAAATATTCTAACCTACATGAATACTATATTACCTTGTCATTAACAGAGAAGAATGGTACAGCCGAGATGCCAGGGAAAGCACTCTGGGTAGCAGCCTGATATTGATCACGTTCTTTCAAGACTCGCTGTTGCAGTTCGTCTATCTCCAATCTGAAGTAAAGAAATCCATAGAGAGTCTAAAGAAGCTCAAAGTATTACTGTGATGAAGATCAACTACACTAAAACAAAATGAATATTTCATCCCAGTACGTTCTTACCAATAAACTAAACAATAATTTTAATCTTAATAAATGTGCATAGAAAAAATGTTTAATATCACTCCTGTTGATATGTTCACTGTGCCTAAACATAACAGTAAGATAGAAAGATGTAATAAACACACCAGTATATACTCATATGTATATGTGGGTGTATGAAGAGGTGCATGTACAACCACAAAAACATAATGTAAAGAGTTAGTTAGACTACCAAAAACAACAACAAAAACAAAATAAAACCAGAAAATAATGGTGACTTCATAAATAAAACAAAAATTGTGCCAATCATATTCATACAGAGATGTACCTCAATTTCTGAATCTTTTGTTTAGATTCCTGGGAAATGTGGACAACTCCTGACTCGGAAGTCATGTGTCGGTCCATAGGCTCCGAAGTGACACCAAATACCCAGCCTGAGAGTTAGTAATCACGATGCACATAAAAAGACTTGCTCGAGAGCCACATGTCTATATAAAATATTATGCTGTGAAAAGAATTAGTATACATTTTGATCCAATGTCAGACTCATAATTTCCACAATGACATACCAACACTCACAAACACATTATACCTAAGTATTTCTATATATACATGAAACCTAAAAAATATATACATGTAAATATATCTTTACCAAGTTGAACAAAAGGTTACTATAAGGAGATATTTCTAATTTAAACATATAACTGGCCAATTTCTTGGCCAACAAAATTCATCTAATTCACATGTTACTTATGTGTTATGGTAAGAGGCTCAAACCAACTCCATTTTGGGGGGAGGAGGGGGGGCAAGGAATAAGAGAGCTGCTGAGAGAGATATCGAAAGAATGACAAAGGCAATACCAAAGAAGGTGAGTGGAAAGGGGAGAAAGACATTTTTACTTTTTTTTCATTAATCTGTGTGCAAGTATGATAGGGCATGGTTATATATTGGTAATGACAGTTCTATGTTTGGGATGGTCTGCAGTTAACCAGTATTTATCACCCAATATTGGACAACTTACCAGTATATGTTGATGCTAATATTTCATCATATCCAGCATTCCCCACAACAGCTCCTTGAATTCCTGTGATGCTTTCATTGCAGGCCTTGCATGATCATGAAAAAGTAAAAGTTTTCAAAATATGTTTAGGAAATTTTTTTGTGTAAAAGACAATGAAAAAATATTTAGATATTCAAATTCAATCAGTGCTTAATCAGGAAACAATTAAATGCATTCTTCATATATCTATGGATCAACAGCACAATTAATAGTGCACAATATTTTATGTTGAAAAATTTTGCCAGCTAAATTCACACTCACGAAAAAAAAGATAAAATAAAAACAAAAATTACTACACCACTCACAGTAGAAAACCTAAGAGTAGGTTCTGACTCATCACCATCTTCATAGGCAAACACTTCTATAGTTCCATCATCTCTTCCCACCAGTAAATCCCTCACACCATCTCCAGTTATATCATGGTGATCCATACAAGTGATCCCTCCCTGTCTTGTTCCGACACTCCCACTGCTATTTTCGAGGACCCATCGATGTGCTGCAGAACCCCTGGAAGATCATCAGATGCCTGATTATTTTTTTTAGTTGAACTTGCAAACTGCAACTTCCCTAAGTAACACCTTTGCTGCAGCAATATTCTACATTCCTGTCAAGTTAAAACATTAAAATAATACTCTGAAATATTTTATAAAAGATCATGAATTGAACAGGGACATATTTTTAGCAATATATAGCTGTACTAACTGCAAAACACAGACTCCTCCAATGCTGTCACAGACCTGCCAAGCTGAACCAGTCCAATCTTTCCATCTGTGGTTCCGTAAAGCAACTGATCTCCATTTTCTCCTCCATCATTGTAGAAGAGTTGCAGGCTGGATGGAGGTGACGGTAATTCAACTGAATAAAGCACCTCAGAGTCTCTCATTACTCGAAGTAATCGGTCCTCACATGCAAGCACTGGTATAAGGGACTTCATCTA
>NC_091569.1:30179369-30181453 GCF_042767895.1 Penaeus vannamei | reverse complement strand
ATATATATAATATATATATATATATATATATATATATATATATATATATATATACATATATGTATATGTATATATAAAAAAACTAGTACCATATGTCTTCACTTTAAGTTAATATTACTTCTTAGAGAAGTCCTTACCCCCAAAAAAGAAAATTCCCCATAAAGATATCAGAATATCTAAACTTAACACACACCTTTTGCTGACTTTTCGGTGAAGTTGAAGGTAGGACACGAAGACATCTTGTAGAGGTAAGGCCAACTTGCAGGTAGTCAACACGAGTTAAATTAAGTTCCATGGTTTTGAATCTGCAACATCATTTTATTGGGTCAAATATCAAACAAGTAAATAAGTAACTAGATATCAGAAAACAAGGTGAATACAATGCTAGATAAGAATATGTAAATCCTGGGCAAAGTCCGTAATATAATATAAATTTCATTTCCATTTGTAATAAAACTACAAAGCAAATACAAATTATGTATCCTTCATAACAGATACCTTGTAATAATATACAAATTAGTACACCATATAATTAATCAAAGGCAAAATAGTGAACTAATCAACATACAGAAGCTCTACCTTTCTACTTCATATTTCCTCACGCTATTGCAATAAATTCTTAATCTAATTTAATCATTTTTTTGTGCTTGCAGTGTTCACTTGCAGTGTTCGAATAGCCAAGTTACCTGCACTATGCACAATACAATAGTGTACTGTACTGCGCAATGAAGATGGGGAACAATATGCATAATATTATAACAAATATATGTTAACCCAATGTCGATTGGAAAAGAGTGCGCTCTCTTTGGCAATGCTTGGTTGAATGTTTCTGCACATAGATGCCTCTGCCAATGCTTAGCCACAAAGGAGTCAATTAGTATATCATGCAACCTCACTTTTCCTTGAAAAAGTGGGAAAATGTTTTTTTTTTTCTCTTACTATCAGTATTGACACTGTTATTTTTGTTATACACATTATAATTACTATATTCTTACTGACATTACTAACAGCAGTATGAAATACTAGAAAATATTATCAAAAATCAAGGAAAAGGGTAAACAGGAGACAAGCAGTTCATGTAATTGGCTCCTTGGTGACTTATTCCTTGTGGAGCCATCTATATGTAAAAACAATTACTAAATTTAACACACACAATGGGGTATGGCATGTGCGTACATGCTATGCCTGGTGACATGGGGTTAATACTATTATTATACATTATAATGCACCTTACATCACTAAGTAGCTACTATGACACCGATAATGTTATATGCAACTACAATACTACACATTTAATTCCAACAATCCATAACAACACAATGGAGAAATTATTTGTTTTTGTATAGAAAGCTGGAATTTTGCTGCTATATAATTACAGAATGAATCTGTTTCCTCTTGATCTATGGCAATAACAAATAGTGAAGGATCTAGAGTGTTCTTAGAATCAGAGACATTAAGCAATATTTAGTGTAGTAATTAAGCATACACATAGTAACTATGTAAAATAATCACAAACTGAATGTCAGTAAGTACATATAGTGTTATAAACATATCTGAAATAGACTAATCAAACCGTTATCGCTGATATTTACCCATATCAGTCATCATCCTTTGAAATTGCCATACCATAGTACAAAGCGGCTTTGGTGTTACTGTCAACTCTTGAAACAAGGACCGAACATATGTAGAGCAAAACTAAGGTATGCCTCTTTCAGGACATACAAAACAACACTATTGACTATACAAAACAATCAGAAAAAAAGTGAAGGAGTGTTCACAAACATATCAAAGATGCATATGCAATGGCCTCCATGCTTCTGGCACACTGCAAATGAACAGAAAGAGTCCAGCATGTATATTCTGGCCAGACAGACAAACAGGTCAAGCTTCACATTTTTCTATGACAATAAAAATATTTCTAATACAAATATATGCAGTTAGGATGATTTTGAAGCTATAAATACAACACATATAGACAAGCAAAGGCAA
Organism: Penaeus vannamei; assembly: GCF_042767895.1. NCBI lineage: Eukaryota > Metazoa > Arthropoda > Malacostraca > Decapoda > Penaeidae > Penaeus > Penaeus vannamei. The sequence goes on along the minus strand of NC_091569.1, from coordinate 30,179,464 downwards.
TATCCCTTTAAAAATATTTCTCAAATGCATACTTTAAACCTCACTTGTATGACACAAAGGAGTCTTGACTACACCATTAGCAACATGGAATTCCA
>NC_091569.1:30171869-30174369 GCF_042767895.1 Penaeus vannamei | reverse complement strand
CCGAAACAATATATTTATCTAATGTAACATATCACTTTGGCCGCGAACGTTGGTAAACAGGTCGGGACGAGGGTTTCGGATCCCTCTTGCGCAGGTTACGCCATGTACGGTCTGTAGGTGGGTATGTATGTGTGTATGTATATATATATATATATATATATATATACATATATATATACATACATATATATATATATATATATATATATATATGTATGTATGTATGTTCGTGTGTGTGTGTGTGTGTGTGTGTGTGTGTGTGTGTGTGTGTGTGTGTGTGTGTGTGTGTGTGTGTGTGTGTGTGTGTGTGTGTATATGAATATATATGCATATATGTATATATACACATTTATATATATAAAGCGCTCACACACACACAAACTTATGTGTGCGTATGTGTGTGTGTGTAACAACGCCTGTGTGGCTAATTTAAAGAAGAGTTAAAATTGGAGGAAAAGAACAGGTAGGACATGTAATAAATAGAAAAGAAGAGAGAGGAGAAGCAACAGAATCAGGTAAATGGTGGCAAGCGAAAGGAGAAATACGAAACCGAAGCACCGAATCGGCCTCAGAGTACGGCTTCGAACCCTAATGATTCGTTTCGTGTCTCCTTTGACCTTTTGGCGAAGTGTGTGTGTGTGTGTGTGATGATATTTAGTGGTTAATGTTTAATAGATGAACGGATAACGACTTTGTACAGATACCTTCATTTCAGTTACTAATGGGGCAAATTGCATTTGATGTCTTTATTTATTTCAACAATATGATTTTGTAAAGTGTTTGCTCTCTGCGCCCGTATGCAATTGCATGCCCACAGCAGAGCAGAATACTTGTACTAAAGAGCTCCGGCCAGTTATCTACGACAGAGCAAGAAAAGGCGAATAACATTTTTTATTATTATTCTGCAGGAGGGAGTCGCCCTTCTGTAGAACCGACAACCATTTTCTGCATTTTACCCACAGTCACCCAGAAGCTCACCGCTGACGCAGAAGCGAGGGTAACAGGTGTGTGGCGGGGGAGGGGGGGGGCACAACGGCAGCCTCTTGGATTCCCAAAGAAACAAGTAAAGCCGTGAAGGCGCGTGTCAGCTCCAACCGTCGTCTTGCTCTCCACACTGACAACCGTCGAGCGCGATCAGCCTTTTGTCCTTATCTATGCAACTTCATGTACTTTACACTTGATAATGTTACCATACTGAGAATACTTCTTAATTGAGGAGTACACCGCTAGGCATTCCGTGCGAGGCAGTTCTTGTGGGGGGGGAGCCCTTGGGAAAGCAGGAAATTCTCATCTTATTCGTTATCATCTAATAATTTGATAATTTACTTTGATCGAATTATGCAAAGAAAAGGTTAAGAACATATTCTAGATTTCAATTTTTAGGAGATTTTTTTCATATATACAAGGGAGGCGTGGAGGGAAGAACAAAGTTAGAGAGAAGGCGATGTGGCGAAAAGAACCAGTCTTAGACAGTAATCATGATCTATTAACTCTTGAATGATTAGAACAAAATCCAGTCTGTTTATTTTGCCATGAGAATACTGACTCCTGCGATGCTTCGACAGCCGTGTGCTGCCCCTGCAGGAGGAGGCGCATCGCCGCTCCTCTCCACATGGCAGGGGCGACGCCCTGACGAAGCGTCGTGGCGGCGTCGTGGCGGCGGCGCGGCAGACCAGCGGGCAGTCGGACGCCAAGGCCTCTCCTGTTTCAAACGCACCGACCGCCTGTGTTGGTTTTACGGGCAATTTTGTGTGATTTTAGGGTAACGGAGGGTCAGTCCGAGGGCCGGCGGGTGGCCGTTACAGTGCCAGGAAACGTGAGATTTGACGAAGGCGCCCGCGATGATTGCACCTGACAGCCGACCCGCCGGAGACGCCCCCGCGATGGCCAGCCGGCGAGCCAGAGGCCAGGCAAAGTGGACCAGTAAATCACGTCAAATTGCGAACGCGAAATTGTTCGGAAAATTGAACAGTGTCGGTGGAGCAAAATTAATATAAGATCAAGAAGCGCATAGAAGAGAAATCTGATATCATGGGGTGTAAGAGCATGTCTATATACATAGATTCATGGAAAGGGTAGTAAGTAATCAGGCAGCTTGATAAACAGACAGATAGATATATAAAGAAATAAACAAAATGATATATTGTGATAAGCGCCATATATGCACATACACGCATACACTTGTGTACATAAATAAATTTAAGAAACAATAAATATGCATGCATCTCTGTATGTGTACAGTGTGTGTGTGCGCGCGCGCGTGTGTCTGTGTGTGTGAGAGACAGAGAAATAGCACGCGCGCGCGCGCGCGCGCGCGTGTGTGTGTGTATGTGAGAGAGAGAGAGCACGCGCGCGTGTGTGTGTGCATATTCATACAAACACGTGTAAACTAAAATATTCAGTACCCACAAACAAGTCACAAGGAAGCAAGGAGGCAAAGATCAGTCAATGCGAAGGTAAGCTCACCTGGGAAAGGGACAAGGCATACAGCAGTTCCTGT
>NC_091569.1:30166869-30169369 GCF_042767895.1 Penaeus vannamei | reverse complement strand
CCAGAGGTGTGGAATTGGAAATGAACAGTTGAAATTCGATACACTCGTAGCTTCCCGCGCTGATCCGTTCGTCGGCAGGCAAGCGAATTCCTCGATGGCGTTTCCGATTCCCGCCATCTTTTTTCTACTGGTCTCATTCTTTTTTCTCTCAGTATCTGTGTTCTGTTGCGTAGTTGTCTGTTGCAGTTCATTTCATAGGATTCAACCTTTTACGAACTTTATGGAATGAGGCGCGTGTGTATGTGTGAGTGGATTTAAGATTTTCTTTCTGCTTTTCCTCAATGGTACCTTTAGCTATTTCTCCTAAATCGAATAACAATTTGTAACGCTTCGTCTGGGGACAAACTAAGATCCCAAAGCTATTTGAAATGTCCAACATCCGAGGGACCAACACTAAATCAGGTGGCGCATACCTGTGGAGGAAAAAAGCTGTTAAAAACATAAATTGAAGTAAAAAGGGGAAGTGAATTTTTGGTCAATAAATTCCGGTGTCCTGACGGAGTGTGGTGAGGGAGGGCGGGGGAGGGGGAGGGCGACCCCGCACCCCAGCTGACTCTTCCTTCCTTCTAGACCGTTCTTCGTCCCCCCCCCGTCCCCACTCCTCCTTTGCCTTAAAGCAGTGTCTTCAAGCATTTTTTTTAAGGAACGCAAGCATTATGTATCCGTACATTTATTGTAAATATATTTGTAAGCATCCAACATTACCATCGATATATCGTATTCAACTATTGACATTTTGTACATACATGGATACATACACATTTGCACATCTATATGTATATATATTGATAGATACATGCACACACACATATACATGTGTGTGTGTGTGTATGTATATATGTATATACTCGTATATAACCACACACACAGACATATATATGTATGTATATATATATATATATATATATATATATATATATATATATATATATATATATATATATATATATATATATATATATATATATATATATATATATATATATATATATAATATGTATATCTGTATATATCCTATTTGCACACGTGGACGAGGTGCCCTGCCACGCAGCCACCTTCCCAAACTCGTCGACAGCGTTCGTCCTGCGCACGTGCCCACGCCCGCCCACCACGCCCACACAGCCCTCGCGTCGGCCCACCTTCCGGACAAGGTTTTAGGCTTTAAAAGGCCTCTCGGGCGCGGCGGGGCGTCCCCGGGCCGGCCTGGGTGCGGGCGGCGGGCGTCCTCTGTGAAATTGAATGGCGCTGGAATGGTCACACTCGCCGAGCCGAAGATCTGGGGATGGACGCTATTACACGGCGAGGTAATGGGGCCTCTCCGGCGTCCCGGCCCGACGGCGACCTCCTCGGTGTCCCATGGGCGGGGGCGGGGGAAGGATGAGGATGGGAAGGGGCGGGGGGCGGGGGAAGGATGAGGATGGGAAGGGGAAGGATGAGGATGGGAAGGATGAGGATGGGGAAGGGGGGGGGAAGGATGAGGATGGGAAGGGGCGGGGGAAGGATGAGGATGGGAAGGGGGGCGGGGGAAGGTTGAGGATGGGAAGGGTGGGGGGAAGGATGAGGATGGGAAGGGGCGGGGGGCGGGGGGGCGGGGGAAGGATGAGGATGGGAAGGGTGGGGGAAGAATGAGGATGGGAAGGGGCGGGGGGCGGGGGAAGGATGAGGATGAGAAGGGGCGGGGGGGGGGAGGATGAGGATGGGAAGGGGGGGAGGATGAGGATGGGAAGGGGGCGGGGGGCGGGGGGAGAAGGATGAGGATGGGAAGGGGCGGGGGGCGGGGGGAAGTATGAGGATGGGAAGGGGGGCGGGGGCGGGGGAGGGATGAGGATGGGAAGGGGCGGGGAAGGATGAGGATGGGAAGGGGCGGGGGGCGGGGAAGGATGAGGATGGGAAGGGGAAGGATGAGGATGGGAAGGGGCGGGGAAGGATGAGGATGGGAAGGGGCGGGGAAGGATGAGGATGGGAAGGGGGGGGGGGGGCGGGGTAAGGATGAGGATGGGAAGGGGGGGGGGGAACGTTGAGGATGGGAAGGGCGGGGGAAGGATGAGGATGGGAAGGGGCGGGGGGGGCGGGGGAAGGATGAGGATGGGAAGGGTGGGGGGAAGGATGAGGATGGGAAGGGGCGGGGAAGGATGAGGATGGGGAAGGGGCGGGGGGGGCGGGGGGAAGGATGAGGATGGGAAGGGGCGGGGGGGGGGAAGGATGAGGATGGGAAGGGTGGGGGGAAGGATGAGGAGGGAAAGGGCGGGGGAATGATGAGGATGAGAAGGGGCGAGGGGGCGGGGGAAGGATGAGGATGGGAAGGGGCGGGGGGGGAGGATGAGGATGGGAAGGGGCGGGGGCAGGGGAAGGATGAGGATAGGAAAGGGGGGGGAAGGATGAGGATGGGAAGGGGGGCGGGGGAAGGATGAGGATGGGAAGGGGGCGGGGAAGGATGAGGATGGGAAGGGGCGGGGGGGGAGGGAGGATGAGGATGGGAAGGGGGGCGGGGGCGGGGAAG
>NC_091569.1:30156869-30159369 GCF_042767895.1 Penaeus vannamei | reverse complement strand
ATGTGTGTGTGTGTGTGTGTGTGTGTGTATGCGTGCGTGCGCGCACGCGCGCTCTCGGAGTGGGCCCGACCGGTCGCCGGCCACAACAAGCGAGGTTACTTCGAAAGCAAATCGGGCGCGCGTCGGGCAGATGTCGCGCCAACCCGAGTCATCCCTTGTAATCTGTGATGCGCTCGCGGGGTCGTTCAGAGCAGACGATTGGGGGTTACTAAAGACAGAAACCACAGAATGTCTAATCGGGTCCGGGAAGAAAGGGCTCAGACACGATTTAGAACTGCTAGACACGGCGTAAGTCTTCATGTAATGGAGAGCATAACGATTGACTTCCAAGTGTAAGATACATAATATGTAACTTGTACTAATATATATGTAGAAGCACGAACCAAGGACTGAACTTTACATTGTACTGTGGTATCTGTGCAGTGTAGATCGAGCAAAGGAGCCGAGAGCAGTGTGGTTCAGATTCAAAAGCTGTTGTCCAGTGTGGTTCAGATTCCGCCACGTGGTCACTCGTGAGCGCCTGGTACATTCTTGCGGTGAGCGTGGGCGTACCCGGGCGCCCATACATCACTACGAGGGCGTGGTGTGGGCGCCACCACTTCATTACCCAACGTGCGACTCGCATTAGTCTCCATCAGCACCGCTTCACCCCCCCCACCTCCCCTCCCATCCCTGCGAGGACCTTACTGCCACCCGCGCTACCTGTCACACCGCGACCTGCCTTTCTTCTCCTCTCGCGTCTCCTCCTCGCCATTCTCCTCACTCCGCATTTCATCCTCCGCTCACTTCACCCCTCGCCTCTCCTGTATTACATTCCCTGCTCGTCACCCGCTCGCCTCACCCCTCGTCTCATCCCCGCTTCACTCCCAGACCATTTCCACTCGAATCAAACCCTTGCCTTATCCCTTCGCTTTTGCCACTCGCTTCATCCTCTTGTCTCTCCTACTTGTTTCACCTCTTCGCTTCACCATGTCGCCTTCCCCTTCGCTTCATTCTCTTACTTCACATTCTCGATTCACTTTCTTGCTTCTCCTTTCGCCTCTCTTTCTGTCCTCTCTCCTCAACCTTTCCCTCTCGCTTCACTGCCTTACCTCATCCATTCTCCTTAACACTCAGCCTTGCCCCCTCGCTCCCTTCCCATGTCTCGCCGGTTTACCTTTCTCGCTTCACACTCTTGTCTCTACTCCGCCCTTTATTCTGTTAGCTTCAACACCAGGTCTCTCTTTCTTGCTTCAGTTCTTTGCTTCATTTCCTCGCTTTCACAGGCCGCTTACTTCACTTATGTTCACACCCTTGATTCTTTCCATTACTTTAATACCCCGTCTCTTTTCCTTTGCTTCGTAAGCTTGCTTCAGCTCCTCGCTTCACCTGCTCCGCTTCACTTCCTCATCTCTTCAACCTCTAGCCTCTGCCTCTCCTCTCAAGTGTACCATTTTGCCTCACTTCCAAGGTTCACCTCTCGCCTTCCCTACGCTTCACTTCTCTTCACTTCGCCTCACTTCATCCTCTTGCCTCATTTCTCGGCCCTTCGCCTTCTCTTCATCCTTACCTTTAACATTTTTCTTTCCCCTCTTGCTTTATGTCTTCGCCTTTCCTACCTTTCCTACCCCCCCCCCCCCCCCCGGCTAAGGTGTCTCGGCAGACGCAGCATTGCAGACTTCACGCCTATCATTACCATGCATTAACAGCTACCTTCTTCACATCGACACAACTCCATTAAAAGGATTCGGACAAAATCACACCGTTTTAAAGTACGTCTTCCAGGTTCTTCGTAACATTTTCGCGTAGAAATTTTCAGTTTAAGAAAGTCTGCGAACTCAGCTTAGAGGTCCACGCTACCGCTCTGCCCAGCTATCTTCGCCCCTTTTCGGCCAGACCACCATCGACGGTCCCGAAGGTGCAACATCATTACCATAGTCATTCATCAACGCCCAATATCTACGTTTTCGGCTAATGCCAGTCATCCATCTTATCCTAATAGCCATGTTAGTGGAAGGGTTTCGAACACGGGCATGCAGCCTTGTGGTTGATCAGTCCACACGAATCACCTGTGACTACTTGGCATACACGTAAATCCAGCGACCATTCCACTGACCGGTCTCTCTCTCTCTCTCTCTCTCTCTCTCCTCTCTCTCTCTCTCTCTCTCTCTCTCTCTCTCTCTCTCTCTCTCTCTCTCTCTCTCTCTCTCTCTCTCCTCTCTTCCTTAGCATCACGCCACTCCACCACAGATCCGCCCGTGCTTCGCCCAGTGGTTACTCCAGACCCGCCCGTGTGGTCGAGTGGTTGGCCAGCCGGACACGAGCCACCCACAAACACCTGCGACCCTCACCCGGCCCACCTACGGAGCCCCCGCCCTTGCGATGCACACATTTGCCTAATTAGCGGTTGTATAAATCGCGAAAGAAAAAAAGGAGGAAAAGATGGCTGTAAGAAAATGGTTCCAAACACGATTTTCTTGAGGAGTACGTGGCCCAGGAAGCGAGGGAGGTTATCATTATC
>NC_091569.1:30151869-30154369 GCF_042767895.1 Penaeus vannamei | reverse complement strand
AATTGCTGGTTTATATTGTAAAGCTATTATGGAAATCACTTCCATCTTTAAAAATAGAAGCGTAAACCGTTTCAGGTACGTTTGACGCCCTTCTCTATAATAGAAATCAAGCGTATTCGAATAACACCCTAATGCAATTTAGAAGTAAGTAAATTGCAATTACGACCTGAAGCCCAAACCGCAGTTAAAGAGCTCGGTGGATGCGCCATCACGAGGGTCGTCTCGTCGCGCCTCGATGGGTCGCCGAAATCCTATTGTCCTGTCATGTCGCCGCTGAGGACCTGTTGGACTTTTTGTTTCGATGACGCGAATTTGTGCTCCTTGCGTATATCGTGAATTATGAAGTACATGTCGTGAAATATATCCCGGTCTTGTGATCTATTTCACTTTGTTGTAGCCTAGATCTCTGCACCATAGAAAGTGACACGAATCTTCATCCTCTAGTGACACGCCCCCACCCCCACGCCCGCCACCCGCATCCAGCAAAGAACAAAGGCAACAGAAGGAAGCGTTATAATGATCGTCGGACTACGCCCACATACGCCCACGCCGTCAATGGTGGGTGGTCATGCTTGGGCGACGCAGAGAGGGAGAGGCGGCTGCCCTCTTGTTCTCGAATGATGACAGTTGCGGTGTGACTTTAACCCCGAGGGAGGGAGGTGCTGCGTATAAAATTCAATTAAAAAGTATTATTAATCAAGTACTGGGGAGTCTATTCACTGATCTATGGTTTGATTTTCTTCCCTAGTTGTATCTGTTTTTTATTCGAAAAAAGTGGTTAAGAAGAAAAATCTATTGTAATGATTTATTCCCCTTTACTCTGACTATAACAAGGCAATAGCTGAACTGGCATATCAGGGAAGGGATCGCTTTCTCCTCGGACAAAAGAGGATCGTGAGTCTTAGCTATAGAGGGGGATCTGATCGCAATAATCTTGTGACTTTTGTATGTGGATTCTGTTCCTTAAGGCGCTTGCATCTAGAACTTATCATTAGGTTTATGGCGCCCAGCTGGCTAAATATGCACAACCCGTTGCAGATATTAACCTAAGGAGAACCTTTATCATTCGCTTCCCATCTTTTCCTTGTACTATTTTTGTTTTTAATATTTTCTCTCCATAAACTGTAAAATAGAATTTTCTAGGATAAATACCCTTCTCTGTCAGATACATGATGCATTGGGGATAGAAATCACCACCCAGACGGACTCCTGAGACCGGCCAACAAAGGCATCAAATCAGGTTTAAGAACCATAAAAGACGCTCGTGATGATCGGCTGCGCGATCGGATCGCACGGCTGTTTTTTGGCGGGAACCGAGTGAGGATTATAAGGTCTGGGTATTTATTTGTTACATATTTTATTGTTAGCTTTACCATCATTAATACCCTTATAATTATCATAGATGTTAATAATGGTGATGATGATGACAGTGATGATGATATAAAATTTGGGCTGACAATAGTAATGCTATGGCTAATTCTATTAATAATAATGATAATAATAATGATAATGAAAATAACAATAACTAAAACAATAATGCTAATAATGATAACGATAGATATAATTATACTGAAGATAATGATAACACTAATGATGATATTAACAATAAATGATAATAGTATGATAATGTTGCTGATGCAGATGATGATATCACTATCATTATTGTTATTATTATCATAATCATTAATGGTAACATTATTGTTATCATTATTATCATTGTTGTTATTAATCATTATCTTCATTATCATCATCATCATTCTTTTTCTGATTCTTATGTATATCGTAAATAAATGAATAAATAAATAAATATATATCTATATGTATATATATATATATATATATATATATATATATGTATATATATATATGATGTTGTTTCTCGTAAGGAATTAGAATCTAAATTCCCGAGAGAGGTTGGAAGGAATAATGAAATTCGTTGCATAGATTTGGTGACAGAGAGACTTGCGTCAGATTTTAGCAGATTTTTGACACACAAAATATGCAGATATACGAACGCACACAAAACAAAATACACGTGTGTGTGTGTGTGTGTCTATGCATCTGTATGTATGCGCACACACACACACACACACACACACACACACACACACACACACACACACACACACACACACACACACACACACACACACACACACATACACACACACACACACACACACACACACACACACACACATACACACACGCATATATATATATATATATATATATATATATATATATATATATATATATATATATATATATATATATATATATATATATATATGTATATCCACACACACACACACATATATATAATTTGATAATTTGTGTGTCAAAAGGTTCTGCGTCTCCCCCAAAGCCTCCCTCCCGAGACGCGGAGCCGCCGCCGCCCCGTGAGAACGCGCGGTGGGCGTGCCTCTCACCCGATCGCCGTCACTTTCACGGCGGCTCCGGAATTCCGCCGTCGCCGCCGCTGTAATCTGGATTAAAA
>NC_091569.1:30124369-30129369 GCF_042767895.1 Penaeus vannamei | reverse complement strand
GGGAAGAGGAGGGAGGGAAGAGGAGGGAGGGAGGGAGGGAAGAGGAGGGAAGAGGAGGGAGGGAGGGAAGAGGAGGGAGGGAGGGAGGGAAGAGGAGGGAAGAGGAGGGAGGGAGGGAAGGGAGGGAAGAGAGTGAAGGACGAGGAGGGTGAAGGAGGAGGGGGTGAAGGAGGAAAGTGAATGAGGAAGAAGTGAGGAGGAGGGAAGGGGTAAAAGAAGGAGGAAAGGGTGATGGGGGAAGGGGGTGAAGGAGGATGGGATGAAGGAGGGAAGAAGTGAATGAGGGAACATGAAGGAGGAAGGGGTGAAGAAGGAAAGGGTGATGGGGGGAGGAGGGTGAAGGAGAAGATGAAGGATCCCTCGAGGAGGTAAATAATGTATGATGGAGGAGGCGAAGGAGATGAGTGGAAGGAGGAAGAGGTAATGGAGGAAGGGGTGAAGGAGGAAGGGGTGATGGAGGGAAAAGGGTGAAGGAGGAAGGGGTGAAGGGGAAGGGGTGATGGAGGAAGGGGTGAAGGAGGAAAGGGTGATGAGAGGAGGGGTGAAGATGAGGAAGAAGGGGGTGAAGAAGGGGGTGATGGAGGAGGGGGTGAAGAAGGAGGGTGGAGAAGGGGTGGAGAAGAAGGGGTGATGGAGGAGGTTGTGAAGGAGAAGGGGGTGAAGGAGGAAGGGGTAATGTGATGAAACGTGGGGGAAGGAGGAAGGGTGAAGGAGGAAGGGAGGTGAAGGAGGAAGGGGTGAAGGAGGAAGGGTGAAGAGGAGGAAGGGGTGAAGGAGGAAGGGGTGATGGAGGAAGGGGGAAGGAAGAATTGGGGGAAAAGAGGAAGGTGGTGAAGGAGGAAGGAAGGTAAGGAAGAGGGAAAGGGATAGGAGGAAGGGGTGAAAGAAGGGAAGGGGTGAAGGATAGCTGAAGGATGGAGGGAGGAGGGAAGTAATGATGAAGGCATTTGAGGGGGTGAAGGAGGAAGGGGTGAGGGAGGAAGGGGTGAAGGGGGAAGGGGTGAAGGAGGAAGGGGTGAAGGAGGGAAGGGGTGATGGAGGAGAATTGGAAGGAGGGAGGTAGAAGGAGGAAGGAATTGAAGGAGTAGGGGGTGAAGGAGGGAAGGGTGAAGGGGGTGGAGGAGAGGGGGTGATGGAGGAGGGAGTGAAGGAGGAAAGGGGTGATGGGTGAGGAGGTAAGACAGAGAAACAGAAGAGGGAGTGGAAGAATAAATGAGAAGAGCAAGGACATATGTGAAGCAAGGTGGAAGGGTAGAGATAGAAGAGGGAAGAAGGGGGAGGAGAGGAAAGGAAGGAGGGAGGAAGAATAAAGGAGAGAACGGAAGGAGGAGGAGGGAGGGTAGAAAGAGGAGATGAGGGGAAAGGCAAAAAGGGAACAAAGAAGGGAGAGAGGGGGCAAGAAGGAAGGAGGAAGAAAGAATGGAAGGGTGGAAGAAGGGGGGTGGATGGATGAACAGATAGACAGTTGGGTGAATTAAAGGAACAGAAAGAGAGAAGGAGGTAGTAAGAGAGGGAAGTGGGAGGGAGGGAGGGAAGGGTAGATGGATGGATAAAGTAAAAGAGAGAGAGAGAGAGAGAGAGAGAGAGAGAGAGAGAGAGAGAGAGAGAGAGAGAGAGAGAGAGAGAGAGAGAGAGAGAGAGAGAGAGAGAAACAGAGAGAGAGAAGAGAGAGAGAGAGAAAGGAAGAGAGAGAGAGAGAGAGAGAGAGAGAGAGAGAGAGAGAGAGAGAGAGAGAGAGAGAGAGAGAGAGAGAGAGAGAGAGAAAGAGAGAGAGAGAGGGAGAAAGGAAGAGAGAGAGAGAGAGAAAGAGAGATAGAGAAAGAGAGAGAGAGAGAGAGAGAGAGAGAGAGAGAGAGAGAGAGAGAGAGAGAGAGAGAAAGAGAGAGAGAGAGGAAGATAAAGAAAAGAAAGAAAGAAAGAAAGAAACAGAGAGAGAGAGAGAGAGAGAGAGAGAGAGAGAGGGGAAGAAGACAGCGGAGGGTGCGGCGTGGACGAGTAAAAAGCGGATTCCGAAGGGCGAGAGGCGGGCGGGCCGGACGAGGGAAACGCGAGGTGGCCGAAGCGGGATCAGCGAGCGCGTGGCAGCCGAGGAACCGATGGGGGGCGGGGGGAGGGGGGAAGCGGGGGAGGGCCTGTTATGTGGAATAAAGATTTGCCTTTCTGGGGTCGGGGCTTCGAGTTAAGGGGGTTCGGGGCTAGAGATTTTCTTCTTATTATTATTATTCTTTCTTTCCTCGTGTTCTTTTTTTCCTTCTACCTCTATTTTTTTTCTTTTTTCCACTTCTTATTGTTCTTCTCCTTTTCTTCTTCTTATCCTTCTTTTTCTTCTTCATCTTCTTCTTTTTCTTCTTCTGGATATGTGGGAAGACTTGCCTCTCTCAGGGGTCGGGGCTTCGAGTTAAGGGGGTTCGGGGCTAGAGATTTTCTTCTTCTTCTTATTATTATTCTTTCTTTCCTCGTGTTCTTTTTTTCCTTCTACCTCTATTTTTTTTCCATTTCTTATTGTTCTTCTCCTTTTCTTCTTCTTATCCTTCTTTTTCTTCTTCATCTTCTTCATTTTCTTCTTCTGTATCCTTTTCCTATTTCTATGGGTATTTCTAGAAAATACCCACATAGTTCGAAACAAGAAATATTAAAACCAGAATTTGATTAATGATAATGAAAGAGATCCTATTCGTTGGTGATTGAGTGAAATTATGTTTTTTTTCACTTTTTGTCTAATGTTGATTGTTTAGATATGATGATATTAATGGTAATCAATGGTAATAAAAAGTAACGATGAATGATAGAATAAGATGACACTCATGATCACATTGATGATAACAGTAAGATCTCGTCAAGTCATAATGATCGTGCTATTACTATACTACTACAACTGCTAACATTAATAGTGATGATGGTGGTGATAATGATAATGATAATATTAATGCTATTGATGATGATGAAGATGATAATGATGATATCAATGCTATTAATGATGATAGTGATAATGATGATGATGATGATGAAAACGTTAATGACATTGATGATGAGGAGGTAATGAAATTGGGAATTTGAGAAACTATAATGGTTATCAAAAGATTTATAAATGAGACAAACGAATTTCTTTAATTAATTGCTGTAGACATTATTGCTTCTATATTCACAATCATAATAATGATAATAAAAATGCTAATGGTAATGAGGATAATGATACTCATGGTGATGATAATGATAATGATAATAATAATGGTAATGATAGTAACAATAACAAAAATAATAATGAAATTAGTATTAATGACAGTAATGATGATTACAACATTACATATTATTGTTAATTTTTTAGTTATCTTTATCATTATTATCATTATCATTACTATTTTCATAAATGTCTGTAAGATTATTATCACCATTATAATAATAATAATAATAATAATAATAATTATTATCATTATTATTATTATCATTATTGTTATTATTATCATTATCATTGTTATTATTATTATTATAATAATCATTATCATTATTACTATTATTATCATTATCGTTATTACTATTCTCATTATTATTGTCATTATCACTTTGTTATTATCATTATCCTTTTACTGTTATCTTTATAATAAAGATAATGATAATAGTAATAATGGTGATACCACAACTACTACTAACGATAATGATAAAGATGGCAATAATAATAGTGATAGTAATAGTAGTAGTAGCAATATTGATAATAATAATGGCGATGGCAATAACAACAATGATAATGATAATAACGATGGTAATCATGATGATAATAATGATAATGCTAGTGGTAGTAATGATTATTGTTATAATAATAATTATCAAAATTAGCAGTATCATTTTCATCATAATATTTATTACTATTATCATTATCAGTGTTATCATCAATACCATTAATATCATTGACATTACTGTCATTGTCATTATCATTATTGTTATCATCAGTTTCATTATTTTCGTCATTATCATTACTATTAATATTATTGTTGGTATCAATATTATCACTATTGTTATTATTGTCATTATCATTATTATTATCATTATTATTATCATTATTATTATTATTATTATTATTATTGTCATTATTATTATTATCATTATTATTATTATGATTATTATCATATCATCATCGTTATCATTATCATTACTATTACTATTATTGTTGGTATTATTATTATCATTATTGTTATTATTGTCATTATTATTATCATTATTATTATTATTATTATTATTATTATTGTGATTATTTTTACTATCATTATTATTATCATTATGATTATTGTATCATCATCGTTGTTATCATTATCACTATTATCATTATTATTTTATCATTATTATCATTATAGTTTTTATCATTATTATCATTATCATCATTATTATTAGTAGTAATATAACTATAAGTAGTAGTAGTATTGTTACTGTTATCATTACGATTATTACAATTATCATCATTATCATTATCATCATCATCACCACCCTTACTATTATTACTATTATCATTGTTGCCGTACTTGTTACTAATATTATCATTACCATCTTTGCTGTTCTTGCTGATGTATTGTAAGTATAGTTGTTATCAGTATTATATTTGCTATAAATTCATATCCATAAATAAAGACTGAAATTAGAAAATTACTTTATTTTGGCCCAATTCACAGTAGCTAAGATTAGGAGATCTTGGCCGCTATAAGAGACTGATGTCTTCTAAGATAAAGTTTCATCTCATGTCGATTCGTTTGTAGAAAGGGCAAGACAGATAAGGATAACAGATAAGAGGTAGATTAAATGTAGAGAAAAGTGAACTAGGAGAGGTCTTCAGATGGTACAGTTTTGGTACAACCGCGAGGTGTCGTTTGGTTGCAACCGTTTATGTTCCACTCGAATGTAATTCATTATCCTTGTATTTCATAACATTATGCTAAACTCTGCTTCGAGATTCTTAAGCAGATTCTTTGGGCTGGCAGTAAATGAAGGAGTCACCATTTATTCAGAATATATGA
>NC_091569.1:30116869-30119369 GCF_042767895.1 Penaeus vannamei | reverse complement strand
GTTGGAGCAGCGGACCGCAGGGGGGGTGGGGCTCTGAGAGGGAGCGAGGGCAGGGTGGAGCTGTATGGGCGAGCGAAGGGGCACGCTTTGTGAGGCAGTCGAGCTGAACTCCACCAGAGACGATACCTCATAATTTAGGACAAGGTTTCCCACACAAACACAGAGATATGCACAGGGATACATCAAGGTAACAGGGTGATGTCAGCCACTCATCAACTTCGACCTCATCCACACAACAACACTCACATATTCACATACAATCTCATCCACATACCGGCACTCACATATTCACATACAATCTCATCCACATACCGGCACTCACATATTCACATACAATCTCATCCACATACCGGCACTCACATATTCACATACAATCTCATCCAGATACCAGCACTCACACATTCACATACAATCTCATCCACATACCAACATCCACATGTCAGCATTCACACATGCACAAACTACCTCATCCACTTCTCAACATCAACATATTCATAAGAATAATGAATGCTTAAGTATGTGTCGTATATTTGCTTCTTTTAACATATTAGGGGAAAGTACAGGTGGTTTACAATTATCTCACCGTTGCTTTACTGGAAATAATGTATTCCTTGTGTTTTCTCTATATCTATATATCTATCTATCGGATTATGTATCAAACCATCTATTTACCAACTTCTTTCCCTACCTATCTGTCTATATACTTAAACACCTGCCTGTGCATTTGTCTATAGGTCTCTCTGATTGTTATGAAATTGTTTCTGCCTCCACATATTCAAGCATCTGCGTCGCCTCCCCTAAGGATCTGTCAACCAGACGCCGAATATGTTCCGCAGTTTCCTCGGACAAGGGAACTCTGGAAGGACTTACACGTATGAGTGCGGCTGTTTATTGTACGTACGCATTTACATATGTGTAATATGTAAATATATATATATATATACACACACACACACACACACACACACACACACACACACACACACACACACACACACACACACACACACACACACACACACACACACACACACACACACACACACACACACACACACACACACACACACACACACACACACACACACACACACACATATATATATATATATATATATATATATATATATATATATATATATATATAATCAAATATGTATGTATATATATACATATATATACATACGCACACACACACACATATATAGGTGCGTATGTGTGTGTGTGTGTGCACGCGCACGCGGCATGTGTGCATGTGTTCATACATGTATACATATATATACATAACCGTACAGTATATGTATACACATCTACACAAAGAAAGCGCCCAGTCTTCCCTGGGCTCCCCGTCGGCGCTGGAGGCGCATCGCCGCCGCATCTGCCACACTGGATTAACTCCCAAAGGGTGTGCCACGCAGCTCATCTTCCCGGAGACCTTCTTACAATACCAGTTATATTCCTCTTTAGACGGCAGTGATAGAAGGCTTGGTACGGAATAGAGTGGATGAATGTGGCCTGTAATAGTACAGATTTCGAATAGTGAGAACAGGTAATATCCTTTTACATATTGGTATTGCTGTACTATGGAGATGATATCATAGTACATATTTGAATTACTGTACTCTACGGATAATATCGCTGTACATGTTTTTATTACCGTACTCTACTTTTTAATCTCCTGTTCCGTTTTCTTTAGAGAAAATGGGAAATAACCTTCTCTTCCACATCCTGCTTCCATATTTTACTCTGCGCATCCACCTCCTCGGCCATCCACCCAGCCTTCCTCGCGCGGGACACCCCCTGCTCGCCTCCGTGGCCTAGGTTACATAGCAGTCATTGCAGAACAAAGGAATCGCGACTATAAAATCTGCATCGAATGTAAGAAGCGACCCGGCAAAGGTATCTCGCCACGTCTGAGTGTTACAGCTGATTACACATTATGGGTAATTTGCCTAGTAATGATGGGAGACGAGGGATGGGCGGGGATGCTCGCCTCAATATCGATTTGGTTTTACAGCCGTGGAATATTGGCCGGCCCTTTTGACCCCGCTGCAGTTACGACGGGGGACGCCGGCGGTGGGATGCATTGACACCGCAGGACAATTTGCATGGTTGCATCTGGGGCCCTTGTGCGCCGGGGCTTTGTTGGGGCGCCGGCGAGGAGGGGGCGGGGAGGGGGAGGGGGAGGGTGCTGGGGGAAGGGGAGGGGTGAGGAAGGAGGGGGAGAGCACGAGAAAGAGACTGGAAGAAAGGTGTGTGTGTTTCGTCTTTCAGCAGGGCCGTTCATTCAGTTCGGTAACTTAGAAATACACACACGTACACGGATACACACACACACACACACACACACACACACACACACACACACACACACACACACACACACACACACACACACACACACACACACACACACATATATATATATGTATATATATATATATATATATATATGTATATATATAATGTATATATATATATATATATGTATATATATAAT
>NC_091569.1:30109369-30111869 GCF_042767895.1 Penaeus vannamei | reverse complement strand
ATTAAGGTGTCGCTGTATCCTGCGAGGAGACTCAGGCATCGGCAAACTCCCTCAAGGACTCTGCGTTTCGCGAAGGGGCGGGAAGGGCGGAGACCGGGCGAACGGATGGGAGGAAGAGAAGAGGTAGTAAATGGAAGGAAGGGAAAAGGGATGGTGGAAAGAAGGTAGAGTGAGAAGAGGGTTAAAGAAAAAGAAAGAGAGAAGAGCTGATAAATGGAAGAGAAGGAAAAAAGAGGGAGTAAACAGAAGAGACGGAAAATGAGGCGATAAACGGAAGAGGGCGATAAAAAGAGCAGGAAAACGGAAGGGAGGGAGAGAGGAGGAAGGTGCGGCAGGGGGAAAATGGTGAAAAATTAAAGGGTGGCAGGAGGGAGGGCGTTGGGTAGCAAATCACTTGCGGAGTAAATGAATATTCAACTCGTAACTTGAGACACTTCTTGAACTTTTTTGTCCGCCGGATAAGTAGCGCTCGCTAAGGACGAACATCCGCAAACAAGATACAACTTAATTTGCTTTACGTTGCATCACTAAGCTCTTGCATTTTTATTTATTTTCTCTCTCTCCCTCTCTCTTTTGAAACAGTAATTGCCGTACGTGAAATAAGTACGTTTCACTCCCGCCTCCATTCTTCCACTTCTCTCACTGTCCACCTTTTCATCAGTCACCTCCTACGTCTCTGGTTCCTATTACGCCAACTACGCAGGCACGTTGAGGCTTCTTGCGGCATCGCCATTTACCGCCCCCCCCCCCCCGCTCCCCCCGACGAGGTGGGCGGGGCAGGGTGTCCGAAACGCCTCAAGCAATCAGTGTCGAAGGACTTTCCGGCGGTCACCGTGTCACGGGGAAGAGGGAAGGGAGGGAAGCGAGAGAGAGAGAGAGAGAGAGAGCGAGAGAGAGAGAGAGAGAGAGAGAGAGAGAGAGAGAGAGAGAGAGAGAGAGAGAGAGAGAGAGAGAGAGAGAGAGAGAGAGAGAGAGAGAGAAGAGAGAGAGAGAGAGAGAGAAAGATATAGAAAGAGAAAGAGAAAGAGAGAGAGAAAGAGAAAGAGAAAGAGAGATAAAGAGAGAGAAAAAAAGAAAGAGACAAACAAACAGACAGATAGATGGATATATAAATAAAAAGAGAGAGAAGGAGAGAAAGAGGGAATGAGGTAGGAGGGTGGGGAGCGGAGGGATAGCGAAGGCAGAGGAGAGCGAGAGACCACCCGTGCCAGGTCGTAGGTCACGGTGTCGGGGGGGTCATTAAGGAATTAGTAAGGACGGTAATTAGCGCAGGTTCATGAAGATGCCTCGCCGGAAGTGGTCAGCGCGAGATAAGGGCGAAGAGGGAAGTGAGGAAGGAAGGCCGGCGACTCTTGGGTCATCGGGAGCGGAAGTAAGGTTCTGCTGAAGTTATTTGGCTAATTTGTATCTTATGGGTTGTCGGTGCCAGTTCTGCTTACCTTGGATTGATTACGCTCTTGCAAAAAAAAGAATAAATAAATACATAGATAGATAGACAGACAGACACAGTCAGAAAGACAGACAGATAGATAGATAGATAGATAGATAGATAGATAGATAGATAGATAGATAGATAGATAGATAGATAGATAGATAGATAGATAGATAGACAGACAGATATATAGATGGATAGATAAATGAATAAGTGAACAAATAATAAGAAATAAAAAATAAAGATAAAAAATAAGTTCAACAGCGGTCAGTCAAGAATGATTAATTTCCAAAACACAGTATAACTTAACAAAGAGAAAGAAAAAGAAATGCATCAACCTTAGATATGAAAACAGATTAAGGCGCCAAAAACGAGTTTAGAATTTCTCTCCAACTCTCTCGTGCACAAAAATAAGTAATATATCCATAAACGCAGCACAACTTAAAAAGAAAAGGAAGAAGAAGAAGAAGAAGAAGAAGAAGGAGGAGAAGGAGAAGGAGAAGGAGAAGGAGAAGGAGAAGGAGAAGAATAAGAAGAAAGAAGAAGAAGGAGAAGAAGAAGAAGAAGAAGAAGAAGAAGAAGAAGAAGAAGAAGAAGAAGAAGAAGAAGAAGAAGAAGAAGAAGAAGAAGGAGGAGGAGGAGGAGAAAAGAAAAGAAAAAGAAAAAGAAAAGAAGAAGAAGAAGAAGAAGAAGAAGAAGAAGAAGAAGAAGAAGAAGAAGAAGAAGAAGAAGAAGAAAAAGAAGAAGAAGAAGGAAAAAGAGAAAAAGAAGAAGAAGAAGAAGAAGAAATGCATCTACCTAAATATTAAAACAGATTAAGGCGCCAAAAACGAGTCTACAATTTCTCTCCCGAATTCACTCGTGCAAGGAAGAGAATTTTAAAAGGAATTAATAACAGTCACACTTACGGTTCGGTTTGTGGTCTTCCCTTAAGGCGTCTTCGGAATATACGGCCGGATTGTTACGAGACTCAAGCTTGTGAATATTCATTATACGAACATGCATATACACAAATAAATACATACATATCTAACACTCTAGACATGTATATCTGCCGGATAGAAAGGA
>NC_091569.1:30101869-30104369 GCF_042767895.1 Penaeus vannamei | reverse complement strand
GAATGATGATAATAATATTGATAATAATAATAATAATGATAATAATAATAATAATAATAATAATAATAATAATAATAATAATAATAATAATAATAATAATAATGATAATAATAATAATAATCATAATAATAATAATAATAATAATAATAATAATAATAATAATAATAATAATAATGATAATAATAATAATAATAATAATAATAATAATAATAATAATAATAATGATAATGATAATAACAATAATAATAGCAATGATAATGACAATATCAATAATAGTAATGATGATAATAACAATGATAATGATGATAGTGATGATAATGAAGATGACAGTAATCATGATAATATTAATGATAGTACTAATAAATAATAATAACAGTAATACTTGCAATGATAATGATAACAACAACAAAAATAGTAATAATAATGATGATGGTAATAGTGATAATGATGATGATAGTAGTAGCAACAATAATGATAATGATGATAATGGTAATACCACTCCTACTGCTACTACTTCTATTACTACTGCTAATGGTAATGATAATGATAAAACGTTATCATTATCATGAAAATGTTAATGTTGAAAATAATAATAGTAGTAATGATAGTAGTAGTAGTAGTGGTGGTAGTAGTAGTAGTAATGATATGAAAATAATAATAATAATAATAACATCAATAATCAAACTAATGATAATGATTGTAATGATAATGATAAAAAATAACAACAATAATAATGATAATGATAATTATAATAATAATAATAATAACAATAATATTGATAATGATAATAATAATAATGATAATAATAATAATAATAACAATAATAATAATAATAATAATAATAATAATAATAATAATAATAATAATAATAATAATAATAATAATAATAATAATAATGATGATAATAATAATGATAATAATAATAATAATAATAATAATAATAATAATAATAATAATGATAATAATGATAATAATAATAATAATAATAATGATAATAGAAATAATGACGATAATACTAATAACGATAACAAGTAATAGTAATAAAAGTATCATATAAGAAATATAATCAAAAGATTCTGAAATACCGAAACATCCCAATGCTAAAGATGCAGAGAAGCAAGAGAAGTCGGTGTAAGTACGAAGAGTGTCAGTAGTTGAAGGTGGAAGTCGGCGAGGGGAGGTGAGGGTGGCGGGGAGTGTGCCATGGCCGGAGTGGATGGGGAAGGGGAGTGTGCCCGAATCTCTGTGTGTGTGGGGGAGGGGGGGAAGGGGGAGGTTGTGGCCCTATAACCGCCATTCCCCACGTGGTGCTCCTTCCCCCCTCCCCCCTCCCCCTCCCCCCCTCGCCCCGATTTTCGAATACCCAAAGTATACTCTACATTTAACCGTAATTCTCCCATACGAAATTCGGGTATATCCCTACACTATAAATCTAAAGGAAGGTATAATATCGTTCCATTTAGAATCACTCTCACATCAAATCATACTGTAATATATCTGCCACGCTTCCTCCCCTTAACTGCTGGTTACCGTGCGGTGGTGACAGAAAGTAATCAGGTGCAAGGCTAATAAATTCCCCAACACTAACGATTTCTATAATGATTTCTACGCGCACGAATTCTGTACAAACTATACACTATCTTTGACACGCTCTCGGTCTGTGTCTTGCTAGTCGTGGAGCTGATGGCGATAGATAATTAACTGTAGGAGACCAACAACACCTAGGATAATTATTTTTTATATACACATAAATCGAAACATTAATCAACTAGCGTGATGAGGGTGTCATCAGCAGGTATCCGAAAAAAAATAATAGATATAGGATGAAAATGTGCCTCGGATGGTTCTCATGACAACTGCATGGCTGATGTTTTTAGTAATAAGTATATTATAGTGCTTGCGCTTTTTCTGAGTTCAAATGCGCGGGCATTTTCCTTTCCATCTCTCGATTTATGGCGGCTGATGCGGGGATTACGAGCCCAAGTCTAAAAAGGAAAGGGAAAAACGCAAGCAAAAAGCGCCATTGATCGTCATTGTCGCCAGAAAAACTAGGAAGTACGGCAGAGTTGTGTGGCTGCCGCGGCCCGGCCCCGCGCCCAGCCCAGCACGCACGCCAGCGTTCCCACGCCCCGCCCGCCCGCGGCCTCGCCCTCGCCCCTCCACCCCCGCGTCCTCCGTGTCCCTCCCGCCCATCGCCCCTACAACCACGACCCCCCCCCCCCCGTGGCCCCTACAACCACGATCCTCACCACCCACCATTCACGCGTCCGCTCATTCACCAAAACCATCCACCAGATTCATTCATGTATTCTGCCCGCGAACATCCAGGCAGTAAAGCGCTGATCGTTCGTTCAGATACGGCAGCGTGTGCTTCCTGTGTCCATCACCGCGCCGCGTTATCTGCGTTTGGTTGATTACACTTTCCCTGCGATTTTTCAACCTGTCCTTTGGTGCTCGGGCTTTGATATACTGGTGATTGATGCACCTGTGGACGCACTCA
>NC_091569.1:30074369-30076869 GCF_042767895.1 Penaeus vannamei | reverse complement strand
CATACCTCATGCTAGGTGGTCTGAAAGCCTGTATTACATGGCACTCTGAGATATAATGTACAAGTGTTCGCTTATATTCTTCATTGCATAATTTACACAGTTTCTTCAACATTACAGGCTGTACTGACATGCCAGTACAATCTATATCACAGCCTGACTCTTGCCGTAACAATATCACACTGTCTTGTTCTTGTTTTGTATAAACCATAGATGAATGCATCTTGCATAAACCGGTCATAGTCCTTTATGCTACAGCTTTCAGGCCGTTGAGAATTAATCAAGTCAGACAAGTCCTCTTTGAAGGAAGTTTTAATTATGTGTCAAATCCTAGCAAGAGGTACTCCAAGATCTATATCAACACTTTGCTTGTCACATGCTGATTTTGCTAGGCGGTCAGCATGATCATGCCTGGGGATTCCAACATGCGATGTTATCCACACAAAACGTATATCATGGCCTCGTTCTTTTGCACGATACACATTTATCCTTATGTCATTTGCAATATTTCCTGCACCTTTGTCTAGTGTGTTCAATGCCTGGAGAGCACTCAGTGAGTCGCAGAAAATTACCCCTGAGCCTTGGCTTAATAGAAATTCGGTGGCTATGAGCATTCCTGCCAACTCAGTTTGCGTAGTGCTAGCCCACGGGAAATCAGGGTTTACATTACCGTAGTGTTTAAGCGCGCAGCCAGCATACCATCTTCTATTTTGTTATTTTTATTTCTCCTGCAAAAGGAGCACCGAAGGGAAGAACAAGAAAACTTACGAATGTGGTATATTCGTGTGTTTTCTTGTTCTTACCTTCGTTGTTCTAGTTTAAAGAACATTCAGCCTTAGGATCATCACATTCATTAACATCACACATTCATTAATCTTATAATGATTATTATTTTCGTGAACTTGAACACATAAACATTAGTTACTGATCATTTAATTGTTAACTTTATTAATATTTATCTTTTGCCAGTGATATCACCAGTGATTTATTGTCACCATTAACACGATCCTTACTAGTACCATAATCATCATTATTACATTATTACTATCAGTATAATTTCGGTAATCATGATCGTCAGTATCATTAACATCCTTGTCATAATGATATTGAATGTTAGCAGTGTTGTGCTATTATCAGCATCATGAATATTGGCAACGGAATCATCACCATGAATATTGAAATTGCCATTGTTATTGTTATCATTAATATCATTATCATAATAATGATGATAATGATAATGATGATAATAGTAATGACGGTGACGATGATGAATATATTGATGCTACTGCTATCACTGCTACTAATGAATGATAATGAAAATAACAAAAATAATACCAACGGTGATAATAACAATAAATGTTATTACCATTATTATTTTTACTATCATCATTACAATGATTATAGCAGCAGCAGCACTAGTAGCTAGTAGGAGTTAGTATGAATGCTGGGGATTTTGACCATCTCTACTTCTGTATTCATTACCATTGTTTAATGTTGTTATAATTATTGTTGTTATTACTGTTATCATCTATCTGCGCATACGTACCTCTCCATATCTGTCTATCTATATGTATCTGTATGTATGTATATATATATATATATATATATATATATATATATATATATATATATATGTATATATATATATATATATAAATATATATATATATGTCTATATATATATATATATATATATATATATATATATATATATATATATATATATATATATATATATATATATATATATATATATTTATATGTGTGTGTATGTATGTATGTATGTATGTATATATATATATATATATATATATATATATATATATATATATATATATATATATATATATATATATAAACATACATATATACATAGTGTGTGGATATGTATACACAGCACCGGCACACACAAAGACTAATATGTGTATTTATGTTTATGTGTGTGTGTACGAACTTGCAGATGCACGTACAGCCATGCGCAGTCATGCACGCAGTCGCGAAAGCATTCATTGTAGTCTTCGAGTGACGTCACCGCTAGCCTGATCATCATCCTGAGTATTGTTTGCGCCCTACAGGTGAGACTCGGGCAGCGCGAGGTCCGGCAGAGAGTAATAGTAATACGATACCCGGCAGATAATTCTCGCACTCGGGAGCATCGTTGTCCTAAACACGGGCGGGGGATAAGGTCCATTTTCCTTCACGTTGGCTTCACCTTTTCGCCTCTGCTGGACGAGGCCTTTTGCTCCTGTCTTGTCCCCCTGAGAGTCGGGGCCGTGGCCACCGACACTCCCGACTACCTGTGTTCGGCGGCCGACTGTTGCTTTATTTGTAAACTTGTGGATTATGGCTTCGACGTGACAGACCCGATCGCTGTCTTGCCGAATTTTCCAAATCATATCGGACGTTTTTTTTTCCCTGACTGGCATTTCTCGAAGGATAGAAATGCAATAAAACAATGTTTACGAAATACGTTGACCTGATACTAAGATCTATGTTTTTTTCT
>NC_091569.1:30059369-30061869 GCF_042767895.1 Penaeus vannamei | reverse complement strand
AAAAAATCTAAAAATCTAGAACTAATGATGATATCAAACGAACGGGATTACGTAAACAGTGTAAAGTAATGTAATAAACATTAAGTGCAGAGCATCAACAAATGTAATATTGCAACCAATAAACGACAGAACAATATTTGAAGGAAGAATTTCAACGCAAAGTAGCCGATTCTCTGGCCTCCCCTTGTAGTTCTTGTCCGTAAGGGTCTAAATCCCATAGCAAAAGATGCCACGTGAGCTGTAAGTCCCATTGGGCCAATTACGAGTCTCCCAGTCTTAACAAGGGGCTGAGGTCCTAGAATTACAAATGCCCTAAAAAGAAAGAAAGGAAGGAAAGAAGAAAGAAAGAAGGAACGGCATAAGAAAGCAATAAAAAAAATCCAGTCGGGTGTTCAGTCATAGAAAACTTAAATCAAAATGCAATCACTCTTCATCTACAACATATAAATGCACGAATAACGAACAAATAACTTAGAAATAACAAACCACATATAATGAACACACGAATAACACGAATAAGGAAATAACGATAAAAAACCAAGGCTTCTTCATCCAGCCTCGTCTCCTCTCTCTCTCTCTCTCTCTCTCTCTCTCTCTCTCTCTCTCTCTCTCTCTCTCTCTCTCTCTCTCTCTCTCTCTCTCTCTCTCTCTCTCTCTCTCTCTCTCTCTCTCCACGCCAAGCCAGACCAACATCAGCAACAGGGAAGTCCTCCTTACCGATACCAAAACCCCTGTTACTCGAGCTCGGTATTTGACGGTTGGCGAGTCTCGGGTTCGGGGCGAGGGCGTGGGCGGGCGTGAGGGGGTGGGGGTGAAGGGCTGGGGGCGGGAGGGGGAGGAAGGCGTCACGGATGAAAAGGGGAGATAAAAAAACGGAGGGAAATTACAGTAACAGTCCTGGGAGATGTCGCTTCAAAGGTCGGACGGTTGGGCGCGAGGAAGGCGGGTTTGTAAGCTTTCATGGAGAATGAGAGAGAGAGAGAGAGAGAGAGAGAGAGAGAGAGAGAGAGAGAGAGAGAGAGAGAGAGAGAGAGAGAGAGAGAGAGAGAGAGAGAGAGAGACTAACAGACAAAGAGAAAGAAAGAGAGAACGAGAGACAAAAAAAAAGAAAGAAAAAAAAAAAAAAAAAAAAAAAAAAAACAGAAAAAACACGATTAAAAACCCTTGCACCCCCCACGCATAGCAATCTCCCCCCTCCCCGTGCAGCACCCCCCTCCCCCCTCCCTCCTCCTCCTCTGAATCCGGCACCTGACTCCCTCATCTTACCGGAAGTCTCCAACATAAACATCTCAGCAGGTTGTCCTCGCGCGGTCGAAGGCGTGAGTGTCTTCGCCTTTTGGCCTGCTAACGGACGGCCTCCTCTTCGGGATTTAAATCTAGCAGGCGGCCTCCTCCTCCTTCCCTCTTCCTTCCTCTTCGGGGTCCTGCTCCCCCTCCCTCTCATTCACATATCCTCCTCCTCTCTTCTTCTTCTCCTCCTTCTCATCTTCCCCTTCCTCAACCTCCTCCTCATCCTGCTCCTCTCCTCTTCCCTTTTCCTTCCCCCACTTCACACTTCTGTTCCTCTTCCCCCTCTCCCCCCCCCGCCTTCCCCTCTTCATCCTCCTCTTCCCCCTCTCCTCCCCTCCCCCTTCCCCTTCCCCCTAATCCTCTTCTCCCCCCCTCCACCTTCCCCCTTAATCCTCCCCCTTCCCCCCTCCTCCTCTCCTCCCCCCTTCCCCCCTCCTCCTCTCCTCCCACTCTCCCTTCTCCTCTTCTCCTCCCGCCCCCCCTCTTGCCTTACGTCACCCCTCCCGCCGCGAGTGTTCGTTAATTGAATTCGAGTCGGATCTTAATTGCTCGCTGATGACTTCCGGCGAGAGATTAGCGCCTACGTATCCCGGCCGCAGGAGCCATGCGCTGCTCTCTGGCTTTCTCTTAGGCGGGTCTATTTCACTTCACCCGGGGAGTTTTGTATGTATGGAATATTTTGTTTTAGGGTGAGATGCCTAAAAGATATAGGGTTGATGTATGGCTGCGTATCTTTCTATCTCTATATATACGTCTGTGTGTGTGCGAATGCGTGTACGTATATATGCACACACACACACACACACACACACACACACACACACACACACACACACACACACACACACACACACACACACACACACACACATATATATATATATATATATATATATATATATATATATACATATATACATACATATATATATATATATATATATATATATATATATATATATATATATATATATATATATGTATATATACAGAGAGAGAGAGAGAGAGTATTTGAAAGTATTACATCATAGCGTTATGTGAAAAGCGAAGTAGTCTCAACTTATTTAGTCAGGTAATCTCCCTTTAGTACCACTGCTTTGGAGCCGCACCACATGGGCTACATGTCATTCAAAAGGAGATAATATTTCTAGCCAAGACGTGAAAGTGAAATCTCGAGATATTACTTGATTCATGTGTTATATATTTCTCA
>NC_091569.1:30033574-30038574 GCF_042767895.1 Penaeus vannamei | reverse complement strand
AAGAGAGAGAGAGAGAGAGAGAGAGAGAGAGAGAGAGAGCGAGAGAGAGAGAGAAAGAGAGAGAGGGAGAGTGAGAGACAGAGAGAAAGAAAGAGAGAGAGAGAGAGAGAGAGAGAGAGAGAGAGAGAGAGAGAGAGAGAGAGAGAGAGAGAGAGAGAGAGAGAGAGAGAGAGAGAGAGAGAGAGAGCAAGAGAGAGAGAGAGAGAGAGAGATAATCAGTTGCAACAGGAAATAACCACCTGCTACAAAGGATAACCAGCTACAAAAGTAGATCACCAATAGCAATAAGGACTTAGCAATAGAAGCAAAGGATAACCAACTGAAACAGGAAACAACTAGGAAAAGAGAGGATAATAGCAACAGTAACAAGAGACAACCAGCTTCAACCAGAATTAACCAACTACAACAGGATATAAAATAAAAGCAGCTGCAACAGGAGATGCAACACCCTGCACAAGACCTTTGCAACAAGGGGATGAGGACGTGCGACAGCCTCGAGATCTCCCGCCGGGATGCTGAGGAGGCGCAGCAGCATCACGCTTCTCTCGAACTTGAATGAATAATGACGGAGTGTGGGGAAGTTCAGGAATCCTTCAGGAGTTTCAAAGGGAGGAAGGTCAGGGAGTGAATAAAGTTGGTGTAAAAAAAGAAAAAGAAAGGCGACTATTTAGGGTGATAAAAGTGTCATTTTGGAACTTTTTGGATAATGCGTGTATGTAATATTGTTTTGACTTAATGTATTTATTCTTAGGGCAGCCTGATATTCGAGTGATGACATTAAGGTCATAGCAGAGAAAATTATATACTTTTTTTTTTTTTTTTTTTTTTTTTTTAAGGGGATGGGATACAGCGAGTTCTCTGAGAGGCTGAAGGCTGGGATGACCGCGGTGTCACTCGCTGCAGACAAGTGTCGGCGAGGGTGATGCTACCTGGCAGGAGCAGGTGATGACTAGTGACGAGGAGGGACGTCCTGAACAGCTTAATGGCAGCGTCGACGGCAGGCGAGGAAGCGCTGCAAATTCCTGATTATATGTCTCGCAGCCGGAGATGAATGGGGGTGCCAGTTATCAAATTAAAACTTGCACTCCCGGTGTTCTGTTCGGCGACGTCCTCACAGCACCCCGCGATGACCATAATGGAGATCGTATCGGGTGATCTGCAGAGAGCGCTGGCGATGACTTGGCTTTCCGAAGCTGCTGTTTCACGTCAGGTGCCAAGGCGAAGCTGGGATGTGGAATGGCTTGTGCTTTTAGTAATCAGAGTCGTGATCGTGTCAGGTTTTAGGTGGACGCACGTCTTATATTTGCTGGAAAGGATTTCGGCAACGCGTGTAAACTGGTTAATGGCATCCTGGAGAAGCTTTTCTCCTACTTTCAAGCGCCATTCTGCTTCCTGGGTACAGCGGCGAAGGGAAGAGAGAGCGTTGTGAACTTCGCAGGTAGCCGCGTCCTCGGCGGTTGTCGGGGCGGCGGCGGCGGCGGAGTCCCACGGCGATGAGGTAGACTCGGTCTCGAGGCGACCGGGTCGGTGATGCACGCGCTCGGATTGCTACTTGCTGCTCAGTTAAAATCAGTCCAGTTTTTTGCTTCGACGCAGCATAGTTTGGATTCTCCTTCGCTCCGTCCGGGTCGCAAATCTCCCAGCTCTATCTGTCGATGCCCGATAGCATCTCCTCCATTGGCAGCGTTCGCCGACGCCGGCTTCATCCGGCCCTTTTACAACCAATAACTCGCAAAACTCGACCGCGGAGTGTCAGGCTAATGAGGTGCACACAACTAACCCGTCGGACCGCAGCGTCCTCAGGTGCGCGGAGGCCGGGAGAGGGCGGCGCCGCTCCCTGTGGACGGCTGCGCCCGGCGAGGCCCGCGCCTTCCATATGACTCGCAGGCGACGCACGAGCTCGCAGGCTGAGCGTTTTTTGCCCTCCCTCAGGACGGCGCGCGACCGCCTCCGCCGAGCGGGTTTTTGTGCGGCCGCGCCGGCCTGCGGCGGCGCTAAATGTGTGCCGAGATCTATTTGGCCAATCTGCGCGCGATCACTCCCGCGCTTCGCCTTTCCTCGGCGGCCGCTCACATTCCTGCCGGATGTCCTGGCGTCGTGAATGGCGGAAAAGGTAGAACAATGTAATTAAAACCGAGATCTCCATAGAGGCAGAGGTACCAGTGGTATATGCAGAGAGAACCACAGCAATTACGCTGGTCTCAAGATTATGATGTTTTATGATGATTAGTTTTATATAATCCCTTCCGGGTCTGCATCAAACGGGCTGCGATGAAACAGTAACCAGCAAATAACAGCACTTAAACTGACAAAACTGACTTAATTATGTTAGTAGCAATGTTGATACCGACATTAATAACGAATGATTATTACTGCGGAATTAGAAACGCATCAGCGAAAACATCATCAGTAGAAATGATAATAATGATCATAAAACACTGGAAGTAATAATACTAATACAAAATACATGAAATCAAACAAACAAACAAACAAAAAGTGTCATCAGAATACCAAGACTTCCACCGTAATACAAAGGTTTTCATCAAAACAAACATTTTGACCAGACCTCGAAGGCTTTCCTGAGCCCATGTACACTAAGTAGACCGAGTGCATGCAAGTGAAACACACATACGTTGCAACCCTGAACTCGAGTGTCTTAATCTACCTTTTGTTAGAAACTGATTAATTTTGTTCGAAGGCGAAGAAAACACTGATCGCTGAATGTGATATTTATTCTGCAAGCTATTGATTCTTGTTTATTGAGTTTGGTCTTGTATTTTTCTATGTAAGTAAAATGATAGTGATGATGATCATAATAATGATGTTGATAGTAATAACAGTGATGATAATGATTGTGATCCTGATACTGATAGTGACAGTGAAAATGATAAATATAATGATAATGATAACAACCATAAAAAAAAATATTAAAAAGGTTATGTTAGTAATGGTGATCATAATAATGATAATGATGATAATGATAATGATAACAATGATAATAATAAAAATAGAAACAACAACAACATTAATGATGATTATGATAATAACAGTAATGATAGCAAAATTACAATAACAAAATATATAACAATAAGGATAATAATGATGATGATAAGAATACAACAGCAATAACAACAATAATGACAATGATGATGATGACGATGATGATTACGATGCTAACAATAATAAAATCAATAATGATATTGATAATATTAATAACAATAACAATAATGATAATGATGGTTTTCTTCAATAGTTACATACTAATAAATATATAATATTTTTTTAAGGAAGTCATTATAATTAACACACACACACACACAAAAAAAAACAGTATATAATGATAATAATAACCACTTGCATCAGAAGAATGCGCTGACATTAATTCTTAGATAAGGATCATAATACATCTTATTAGCAACACTAAGCTAATGAGATGGTTATGGGTGACTATTAAATCATGGTTCACAGGTGCCGTGCGGAATTATACCATAGCCTTAACCTTTTATTTCTCATAAAGTCATCTTTTTATTGCCGTCTCTTCATTTCCAAATCTTATTATCATTTTTCTAGTGTGTTTTTTTCAATCATAACGCTAGCTTTTTTCTGGTCTTTGGTTTTCGGTTTTTTCTTTTAAATTTCTAATTTCTGTTTTTATTAATATCTTTGTATGACTTTATTTCTAAACATTTGTCTCAAATTCCATTGATCTTTCTTTTAATTTCTTTACGTTGCATTGTAGCTCTATATTTCGCACTTCTATCTTAATATCTTATTTCATAGGTTCTTGTGTTATCTTAAAGTTTTTATTACACAATAGCTCTCTCTGTCTAACTTCCGAGGCCCACGTGACCACGCCCGCGCCAAGCCCAACCTCTCCTCCCGCCCATGTCCCCCACGCCGCCCTCGCCTTGTCCACACCATGACTTTAATTTATTCTAACACAGATCATCTTTCCAGCGGGACCTGAGCTCCGTTGTCTCCTCCAGACCCATTAACATTCAGTGGAGTGAAGACCCACGAAATACCACGGGTGTCTTCATGTCCGAGCCTCTTAATTACATGTTGTAGTGCCCGGTGTGACCCAACGGACGCGGTAGAACTTTGCCAACGGGGGAGGACTTACTGGTGTTCACGATCTCTCTACGTTCTCCGTTCTCCAAGCGCCCTTCCTTATTCCCCAATCGCTCGTTCTTCTTCTCGATGCTCAGAAGATGTCATACGAGTAAAACGAATAACAACATCGCGTTTCCTTACGGTTTCCAAAGTATTTCTCAGCGTCTCCTGGTCTGCCTCGTCTCCATTGCGGAAGTTACCCTCCCGAAGTCACTGACATCGCCATGCCAAGAGTAGGCTGGCCAGCGGCGGCGGAGGAACATATGCGCAGGGGAAGGAGAGGCATGCTGTACCGTAATCCGCTGAAATTATCGCCGCCATAAGATGAAATGCGCCGGGAAATTATACACGATTTTATAGCCCTTGCGTACAGAGAACATGTGCGTGCATGGATGGCGGAGGTAAGACGACTAGTCTAGCATGCCCTATCCTTTTTTTTTTTTTTTTTTATAAATACACAACAATAATGGGAGAGAGAGAGAGAGAGAGAGAGAGAGAGAGAGAGAGAGAGAGAGAGAGAGAGAGAGAGAGAGAGAGAGAGAGAGAGAGAGAGCAACAGAGAGAGAGAGAGAGAGAGAGAGAGAGAGAGAGAGAGCAACAGAAAGAGAGATAGAGCGAGAGAGATAGACAGAGAGAGAAAGAGAGAGACAGAGAGACAGAGAGAGAGAGAGAGAGAGAGAGAGAGAGAGAGAGAGAGAGAGAGAGAGAGTGAGAAAGAGAGAGAGAGTAAGAGAAAGAGAGAGTGAGAGACAGAGAGAGAGACAGAGAGACAGAGAGAGAGAGAGAGAGAGAGAGAGAGAAGCAGTTTAAAGAAGTTTGATCATGGATTTCTTGGCAAGTTTATGTTGTCAACTGATAAAAGAGATAATTATATTGGCGGCAAGAAG
>NC_091569.1:30013574-30021074 GCF_042767895.1 Penaeus vannamei | reverse complement strand
GGCGGGCTGGCGGCTCCACACCTGGCAGCGTCCGAGGCAGCGAACTCAGGCATTCGGTTGTCTCCTTCTCCTTGCGCTTTGTTTTGTCTGAAGAGCCTGTGCAAATCCAATTTTTTGCACGTGCCTTGCTCTCCCGCTCTCGGAATTCCACGAAGGTTACATATACTCTCATTCGTTGATACATATTTATTATGTTATTTTTATACTTCTCTTGATCGTCGAGCACATGCTTTGCACCACAACCGTTTCATTGTTTCAGTGGGGCTTATCTCTCCCTCTTGAAGGTTCCTCCCACGGCGGCCTTCCTTCACAGTGCTCCTCCACCCCCTTCGCTCCCTCACCCCCCCCCCCCATGCTCAACCCTTCATCGCCCCTTGACCCTGAATTTATTCCCCGCGGCATCTTCTCTCTCCCATTCACCTACAAGCAGATGTCGCATACATCGCCAAGGTCAACTTCGGGTTAACGTACGTTCATCAAAACACACTTGCCGGCCCCTTCCCTTCGCACTCGCTCCCCCTGGTCTCCAACCTGTCACCTGCGCGCCGAGCTCGGGAGTAGCACCTGTCACCTGTTGAGCACCTGGTTCCGTGATGCAACATCTCCTGCTCCTGAACCCACTATTCCTTCGACTCCTCCTCCTTTTCCTCCTCCTCTTCCTTCTCCGTGTCTGTGCCTCGCCCCGCGCTTGTTACGTCTTCGCGGGCTGCCTGCGTCGCCCTCGCTCCCACGCCTCTTCCCTCGTGGCTTTTCCCCCTGACGTCATTATCAACGAAATTAATCACTTATCACTAGCATCAGGACAAGCTTATGATCGAAACAGCATCATCATCATCAAGACCAACGCTTTAACTTACAGCTCTCTCCTCCCCTCGCTTGGTCCACCTGCGTGCCGAAGACGGAGGAAGAGGGAGGAGAGGAGGAGGGGCGAGAGAGAGGCAAAAGGAGTTGTGAGGAGGGAGGTGGAGGGAGGGAGGAGGGAAGAGAGAAGAGGGAGATGAGAGGACGGGGGACGGAGGAGAGAAGAGAGAGGTAGAAGATTGGAAGAGGGCAGAGGGAGATAGGAGGTGTGTGGAAGGAGGACGAAGGAGAGAAGAGAGAGGAAGAGGATTGGAAGAGGCCAGAGGGAGATAGGAGGTGTGCGGAAGGAGGACGGAGGAGAGAAGAGAGAGGAGGAGAGTTGGAAGAGGGCTAAGGATAGAGGAAGAGGGAGGCGGGAGGAAGGAAGAGGGGGGAATGGGAAGTTTGAATGGGTCAGTAAATGTGATATCTCATTAGCCTCATCGTGCGTAAGCTGACAAAACTCACCCACGAACTTAAAACTTTTTCGTCCAAGGAAAAAGGGGACCTCCACTTACAAAAAAGATAAACCCTGGTTAATGAATTATAATAGCAGTCTGCCATTTCTTGCTCCCTCCTTATGGATAAAAGACGTAAATAATAAAAGGGAAAGTAACGACGATGTACCTCATAGCAACAATATACATGGAAATTAAGGCTAAAAAAAATCGCAGTTTAATGTGTTGCTCGGAAGAACATTAACCCCAGCTGACCTTGAATCATGGGGCAGCTGCTGGATGGGGGGCCAACAAAAAGGTAGTGGGAGTGGCCATAGAAAAGGATGGACGGAGAGGAAGATCAGGGACACAGGATGCAAAGGTGGAGGAAGTAGAAATACATGATACATAGGAGAAAAGAAAGTTTGGTTGATTCCCGTGACGTAGAAATGTACACGCGGATTCGAAATGCAAAGGAATCGCTCTTTTTGGAATTATTTTGTTCAACGTTTCAGAATTTCAGGATAGAAATAAATCAACAAAACTAACACTAACAAAGAAAACTGCAGTAAAGACGGAGAGATGTTAAACATTTCGTAGATTCCCGTGAAGTAGAAATGTAAAAATGGATAAGAAAAACAACAGCACAGGGATATACTCTCCAAGATTTTACCGAATTATTTTGGTCAGCGTTTTAAAATTTCTGAAGAGAAACAACGAGCTTATGCAAACAATAGAGGTTGTAA
Organism: Penaeus vannamei; assembly: GCF_042767895.1. Lineage (NCBI taxonomy): Eukaryota > Metazoa > Arthropoda > Malacostraca > Decapoda > Penaeidae > Penaeus > Penaeus vannamei. The sequence goes on along the minus strand of NC_091569.1, from coordinate 30,019,051 downwards.
TAAACATCCCCGAAGAATGTTTACGCAGCGAACACCTGCCTCAGATTATGTCTATGTCCGTCAGCTAAAACAGGGGTGATGGCAGCGAAGGGCCCTGTGGCAGCACTTTGCGAGAATAAATAAATCAAGAGAAAAATATCCTGATACCCTGTGATAACCCAGTATAGTCACCTGCAAGATACGCGATAAAATGTATACATAAGGACGATAAACACTTAGAATCATAAGCAAAAGAACATAAAGAAAAGGGGAGAGATAGATATTCACACTTATACACATACACATAAATACGGACGCACACACAAGCAGGGAGGGAAAAAGTAGAATAGAAGTAGAATAAGAAAGAGAGACAGACAAAGAGAGAGAGAGAGAGAGAGAGAGAGAGAGAGAGAGAGAGAGAGAGAGAGAGAGAGAGAGAGAGAGAGAGAGAGAGAGAGAGAGAGAGAATCATACAGGCACGCAGATACATTCACAGCTGGAAAGAGGTTGCACTGCGTATATGCGTTGCAGAGGTCTCTCTGTTTCGACATATCATTATATTTCAAACGATAAAATATTATCCAATGCTTGAACGTAAGGAAACGGCGAAAGATGGTGAATTATTACTTAGTTGCCAAACCATCGTAAGTATTGTAATCTATAGTTACATATAGTTCTAAGGAATAGATGACACAAGGTACAGAAATCAAGAAAGGAGCTGAAGAAGTAGTAGTAGAAGAAAAAGAACTGGAATAATAATGAACAGAGATAGATAGATAGATAGATAAAGAGAGACAGACAGACAGAGAGAAGTTTAACTCAAATGGATGTAGTGGCATTGTGAGAGAGGAAGGGAGAGGAAGAGAGAGAAAATAGAAAGAAAGATAATGAGAAAGAGAGAGCAAAAGGAAGGAAGCGCGAGAGCCAGAGATCCATAGAGACAAAGATAGAGAAACAGAAAAAAAGAAAACTGAAAAGAGGAAGGAAGGTGTTCCCTTGACATGCTACGCTTAACCGGATCGAGCTGACCACACCGAGTTCTTTCCGACGTCCATCTGGAACCGCCGTTGGTCGCGTGGGGTTCTGCTGACGAGGACTGACGTTGCCTCACCTGAAAGTCAGGAGAGCTCACGTTTTATCCTGACATCAGCCAAGAACGCTGGCGAGACGGCTGACGGGGAGCCATGGCCGGTAGCAAACACAAACGACTGACAAGCTTTTGTTCCTATGCTTGTAGTATTTGCAACGTCCCGACCCTTTCGGAAGGTGGCATTTCTTTTCCAAGGCTCATAACAGGACTGGCAATGACAATGATGGTAGCAGAAGTAATAGCAATAGTAGTAGTAATCATTAATTAATGATTTTTTCTATTTGTTAAGATGGTTATTCTTGATGTGATAAGTTGTCGTTTCATTTTGTTTCGAAATTGCTCCCTGTGTGCAAGAAATGGCCGGGGTAGTGCAGGAATTCACTGGTAGTGCAGAAATTGAACGCGGGTCAGCAAGAATGCTAGACGAGACCGTTACCATTGTACCATGCAACATACGTGATCATAATGATAATAATTTTATACAAAAAAAAATATATATATATATATAACATATATATATATATATATATATATATAAATATATATATATATATAAATAAATGTATATATATATACATACATATATATATATATATATATATATATATATATATATATATATATATATATATATATATATATATATATATATATATATATATATTGTTAGTGATGATAATGGTAATGATAATGATGATACTAATGATAATGATAATATTTATGATGATAGTAATAATGATAATGATTATAGCAAAAATCATTATGATAATGCTAATGAATTTATGATGATAGTAAAGATAATAACAACAACAACAACAATAATAATGATATGTAATGCTAATAGTACTAATAACACAAAAACAATAAGACGATTGCAATAGTAATAACAATAACTTTTATTACCATTGTTATCATTCTCATTGTCTTAATCTCTAGTATCATTATATGCACTATTTCCAAATAAATAAAAGATAAATATTATAATAAATATTCAGATGATTTGTTATCATAATAGATATTATATTTATAATAAATACTTTTGTTATTACAGTGACTTTGTTATCATGATAATTTGATTTTTCATTCCAGCTGTTTATTTTTTATCCTTTGTTGGCTTATCTTTTATTCTTTTCCAATTTCTTGTCCTTTATCGTTCATTATTATTCAGACACCATATCTGTTTCCGTTTGAATTAGTTTCCTTTTTTGTTTTTCTCGTTTTAAATTCATTTCGTTTTTTTTTCTTGTCACACGAATTTCATTTTTTTTTTGTCGTGTTACACTGTATCTTTTTTTCCCCATCGTTTTACATGAATTTCGTTTTTTTCGTTTAACATTCATTTCATATTTTGTATTTCTCGTTTTATAAGGACTTCGTTTTTTGTTTTTCTCGTTTCACATATATTTTTTTTTCTCGGCTTACATCAATTTCGTGCTTTTTCTTGTCTTCTTTTCTCAATTTTATTTTCTTCTCTTCGGTTTCTTTGTTAGCTCCTTCTTTCCTTATACATTTTATTCATTATTAACCTCTCTTTCTCTTTCTCAAATTTCAAACTTTTGTTTCTCTTTCTATATATTCAGTTTTTTTCTTTACCCAGACTCCTCTTTTCCATAGGTTCTCTCTCTTCACTTCTCTTCTATCTCCTCCTTTCATCTTCGCTTCTCCACTCTCATTTCCTCTTCCCACTGTTCACCTTCTCTCTTTTCTCTCTCTTTTCTTCTACCTCCTTTTCTCAACACTATTCTCTCTTCTCTTTTTTCATCTATTCCACCTCCTCTTTCTACTACTTCTCCATTTCGGTCTACCGTTTTTATCTCTTTCTACCTCTTCTTTCCTGTATTCCTCTTCTCTTCTTTTCTAAATTTCTCAATTCTCTCTCGTGCGACTCTTTTGTTTTCTTTTTATCTCCTTCACTTCCTCTCTTTATCACTTTTATCTCCATCCCTCTTCTACTTCTCAGCCTCCATAATCCTCTTCTTTTTTTCCATATTCGTCTCTTCCAGTCTTCTCTTTCCGATATCTCCCTCTCTCCCCTCCTCTCTTCTCTCTTCTGCGCATTTTCTTCTTCCCTTCTCTTCTATTTACGCCGTCTTTCTTCTCCTCTCCTATCTTCTGCTCCACCTCTTCCCGCCTACTCTTCTCCCATCTCGCTTTTCTTGTCTTCCAGCTCTTCTCTCCACTACTTCTAATCTTTTCTTATCTTGCACCTCCTCTCTTCTGTCTCCTTTTTAACCTTCTATCTCCTCTCTTCACGTCTTCTTTCTTTTCTTCAACTTCCTCTCTCCTCCTTTCTTCCCTTCCGCCTTCTCTCTTTCTTCTCTTTTCTTCCGTTCCATCTCCTCTCTTCTCTTTTGTTCCCGTCTGTCTCTTCTTTTTCTCCTCTTTTCTTCCGTTCCATCTCCTCTCTTCTCTTTTCATCCGCTCCATCTCCTCTCTTCTCTTTTTATCCGTTCCATCTCCTCTCTTTTCTTTTCTTCCCTTCTGTCTCCCCCTTTTCTTCCGTTCCATCTCCTCTCTTCTCTATTCTTCCCTTCCACCTCCTCTCTCTACGTCTTCTTTCTCTTTTCTTCCCTTCCACCTCCTCTCTTTACGTCTTCTTCCTCCTCTTTTTCTTCCTTTCTACCTCCTCTCTTCACGTCTTCTTTTTCCCCTTTTCTTCCCTTTCACCTCCTCTCTTTACGTCTTCTTCCTCCTCTTTTCTTCCCTTCCACCTCCTCCCTCTTCCTGGTCCTGCGCGGCACCTGTTGACGGCGAGGCGATGCTGGGCTCACTACACCTGCCGACATCCGCGAATTCTCGGATTATCCCCATTTCAAAACAAGCAGCCTCTCGGATTCTTTTGCGGGCTGTTTTTCCTCCGCGATCAGGGTCCGCCCTCACGCATCTCGTAGGTGTGATGTGCATGGCAATTGGGAGTGAGTAGGAAGCCCGTAAATTAACGATGAATCTAGGAGGTAGGAGATAAAAAAGAAGGAAAAAAAGAAAAAGGAAAAAAAAAGAAAGAGCGAAGTAAAAACTCGGCAGCCGCGCGCGTCGGTGCCCAGCTGTCGTGTGCCGGCTCGTGCTCGCGCTCGACGAAATTTTCAGAACTTTTCGACCGTTGTCGCTGCCTTCGCCGAGGAGCTTCCTGCAATTGGGGTCGTGTGATGAACAAAATAAAAACTGCCGGGGAGGCCCTTTGATAAAGGACGGTCGGTATGCGTGGTAGATGACCTCGGCATGATTGGGACATCGAGAAGGTGACACAGCATACCACAGCAGAGGCGGCCTCCCTGAGCGGAAGACAGCATATGCGAAGCCACAGCAAGTCCGAGGATGCCGAGGTCAATGTCACAATCCTCCATAACTCCACAGATTCTCTCTGAGATTTGTACGAACGCTACGGGGCGCGACGCGGAGGCCCCTCCTCCTCCAGGGCCGTCGGGCGGGTTTCTGACTAATAGCGCCGCGTAGACGTGCATGTATAATTCCTCGGGACGGCGGCGGCGGCGGCGGCGGCTGGGCGTTGGGTAACAAGGCGGGCTTTGCGGCGCCGTGTTGTGCCCTGTGAGAATCCTGCGAAATTACATGTTGGGCGACATTACGGCAGCGAGGTGGCAAGGCGGTGCGCAGCCTAAAGAACTCTGGCAGGATAATCATGGTGGGGAAATAGTTAGGATTGAATCCTTCAGCAAACTACAGGGTAGAGTAATTGCATTGTCGACCTCGGAAGTTCAACATCAGCGGTGGCCACGGGCGGTAGCTAGTCATGTGAGGGGGTCAATTACAAACAACAACCGGTAATTAATGAGATTGAGAAACTCAAACGACCTTTGGAGGAAGGCGTGGGGCTTCGTAACCAGCTCCCGTGCCATTGTCTCAGTAAGAAAATAACAGTTCAACAATAACAACAACAACTACAATGGCAACGAAGAAGAATAACAAAAAAGAAGAACAGCAACAACAACAAATAACAAAAAACAAAACATAACGACAACAACAATAGCATTTACTTCACAACACAGCATGAACAGCAACGACCGTCTCTAAAACCACAATATTCAGCTCGAAACATCTTTTTTAAAATTTATATTGTGTGTCTTATTGTGTTTGTTCTCGTTTGTCCACTTGTGTGTCCTCTGTCCTGCTCAGCTACGTTTGTCTTGAACTTCTTTTGTCTCTTTCTATTGCCCTTTAGATCTGGAAAACAATAGGCGAGTTTCTTTTTCATTTTTATATTTGATATTACCTTGATCATCTTTATTATTTTCTTTTACTGGTATTCTTAATTTTCTTCACAATTACTTTCTCCATTGCACAAATAAACCACACTCCAGTTACACACTTCACCCGTCTGTTTCCCACTTCAGTCATCTTCAAAAACCATTTCCTTTACCACCATTCTCTCCCTGACCTTCCCCAATCCTTC
>NC_091569.1:29986074-29991074 GCF_042767895.1 Penaeus vannamei | reverse complement strand
GGCTGTACTCTATGTGGCGATTGCACCTAATGCTCGCCTATTTTCTTCCCTTAAACGGTCGCCAAGTACCGTCCGAAAAGTAACTAATTCCAGATTCAATCAAGAAAGTGTTATTTAACCAAACAAATCTAACACTTACTTTACTAAGTTTGACTGGCGCCCCTAGCTTTTTTGCCAAGAGCTTTCGGGAATATTGTGTTCACCTGGAAGAGGATTATACACTTTTTTGTCCAAATATAACAATCAGCTTCCTTTAGATCGCCATTGACCCTCCCAAGCACGGTCCTCGTGTATGCAAAGGTACTCCTTAGCACCAGGGGCCAGGCCCTCCACGCACGCAACACCGGGTTCTTGTGCCTCCCGTCTGTCGCGCGACACAACACCCCGCCCATACGCCACACGCGCTCTCCGTCTTTCTTCATTCGCGCAACACTTTCTGTCGGGAACTTTTCCTCCTTGCGACTTTCCGGTACGTTTCTGGCGCGTGGGAGGCTTTCTGCATCTGAGGTGTATCGGAAAATTTATCCAAGATCTGCGTTACTGGTGTGTCTTTCTTCATTTAAGAGGACTTTGTGCTTGAAGCTTTGTCTCCATTATCTGGCACGTGGGTGTTTTTTCTGCGTTCGAGGAAGCTTTTTTATTAGAAACTACCTCCGTGCAACTTGCACCGTGCACATGGGCAATCTTCTGCATTTGATGAGGACACTGTCAGAAAACTTATCACCATGCAATGTACATGTAATAATACTTAGTACAATAATTAATCTGTAAATATCCATCTACAAATGAAATAGAAGGCATAATGGAAAATTCTATTAATATAAGTATACGCTGCACATCGGATTTATTCTGAACTCTACCCGATTCAACCTACATTCACGAGACGTAGCAAGTAGCCTCTGCCTCATCATCATAGTCATCACTAGCACCATACACATGTATGTGTTCGTCTTTCTCGACTATTTAGTACCCGTTGGTATAGTGTAAAAGCCAGGACACTAGTTTGTTCACTTTGGAAGTGCCCTGGGAAGCACAACCACGCACACGCGCGCATACTTGTAAGAAATGGGACTGAACGGTTTTATGTTGATAAAAAGGTGAATAAGTATTCATGTGTATATGTGCATGTATATTTGTTCGTTTCTTTCTCTGCACGTGATATTTGCTGCTTGAATCTTATTACGCATAAGCATTCTGACTAATTTGCCATGCCATAAGCACCGGTATTTGAATCTCGCCCTTGCTGAAGAGCGCGATTGTTTGTTTACAGCGTGCAGCGATGGGGCTGCCGGCATAATATGCCCTTAATGGGATTAACGAGATGCAGGAATGTGCGGCATAGCGCACTCGTTCTCATGCAGACCATTATCCACATTTTGCATCTCGAGGGGCTGAACAAGACCAGACAAGCAAGACGCTCGCGTACTTAAACCCGATCTTAGTTACTGCACAAGAAATTTACGAGACAAGATCCGCCGAAGTACAGTCATTCCGCCTCCTCGCGAGCTGTTGATAGACCACACATGGACGGGCACGAAGGCCTGCCGGCCCCGAGGCACCGGCCAGGACCTTATTTCGCGCGTTGATGAAGAGCCCTTACAAGTTAATCGGAATTCCCTAAGGTCTCGCCTCGTCGCAAGGGCGGAGAACATGATCCAATTATCATTAAGTCAAATGTTTAATTGGCCGGCGGAGATCCCGACGGAAGGTGGAGGGCCATTACGCAAAGCAATCTGGTCGCGTCATCCAGCCTCACCTGCTCGTGCAATTATACGCAACCCGGCTGTCTTTTGTTTGGTCGTGGGTCGTCGCCCTCCCGCGCTCTCTCCTTGGCGGGAACTTTCAAAACATCCACTTGCCCGTCGCCCCCCCCCCCCCCCCGCCTCGCGTACCGCCCGGAATTTCTTGACGTCGGCGTAATGGAGTGGAAATGCGCCATTCTTACCTAAGCTTCATTTCCCAAGCCCGCCTATGAAGTGTCCGCGAATGCCCTGGAATACTGCGTTGGGGCGATAAAAAGATTAGCCCGGGATTCGAAAGCCGTCCCTCAAGACCCTCACAAGGAGCCGAGATAAGTACATTCCGCCTTAATCACTGTTCCCACCACGTGGTATCCTGTCTCGATCAGTGACACAGCGCGTAGAGCCGAAATTCACATAAATTACCAAAGATCTTCAGCCATTTTCCAGCTCGAGAGGGCCGTACGGTCGAAAATCCCAGCGGCGAACCCAGCGGCGTGGGCTCTGGGGCGCGGGCGAGGCTGGCAGGTGACGCGCGCCCGGACCCGCCACGTGATGCGGGAGAGGCCAATGCGCAACGTGCAGACGACCCCATCTCTGGCGTGCCCGGGAGACGCCTGCCACGGAGGGTCATCGGCTCCTCCACACCCGGGGTTTGTTTTCGTGTCGGGAAATGGCGATGAAACCAGGCACTCGCAGGAAGGGTTTGCACTTTTTTTTTTTTTTTTTTTTTTTTTTGGGGGGGGGGTAAAAAAATCGTTACAGTGATAATCCACAAACATTTATTTAGTAGCTGTGTTGTTCACATTAATCAGAATATATCTAAGATATCAACAGCCACACAAATACACATGAAGAGTTACCCTTCTCTTTTCATGTTCCAAAATATGTGAAGCAAAGGTCATTAAATAGAACGAAGCACATATGACAGGCTCAGTGATACTAATTGCCTCATCAAGGAAGATGAAACGCTGGTCATGGAACCCCAAGGAGACGCCCCCCCCCCCACCCCCCGTCGACTCTACTCTCTTGGGCGTGCATGTTGGTCCTCATGCGGGCGAGGTATGTGGGAGACCGAGCTTCCATGCTGACCGAAATGGACGACTTTGCGCCGCCTTGTAGACTGAAAATGTAGAAGAGTTTGACTTTGTGGACCATAATGTGGAAGACTTTGACTTCTATGTGGACTAAAATGTGGGTCTTTGACTTCTATGTGGACTAAAATGTGGAAGACTTTGACTTCTATGTGGACTAAAATGTGGAAGACTTTGACTTCTATGTGGAAGACTTTGACTTCTATGTGGACTAAAATGTGGAAAACTTTGACCTATGTGGACTAAAATGTGGACGACTTTGACCTCTATGTATGTGGACTAAAATGTGGAAGACTTTGACTTCTATGTGGACGACTTTGAATTCTATGTGGACTAAAATGTGGACGACTTTGACCTATGTGGACTAAAATGTGGACGACTTTGACCTATGTGGACTAAAATGTGGACTTTAATTGCATGTGGACTAAAATATAGAACACTTAAAAATCTATGTGGACGAAAATGTGAAAGACGTTGCACCTCCATGCAGATAAAAATGTGGAAAACTTTTCTTAATCTAATACCAAGGAAACAATGTGGAAATATTTTCGAGCCAATACAAAGCCAGAAGCGTGGAAGATTTATCGCCTCCAGACGGACTCAGAAATATGAAAAAAAAGACTTTGCAACGTCAGGAAAATCAAGAAATATGAACCTTTTCCTTTTGCTTTTTTGTATGCAAAGTAATAAGTGTACAAGAGTTTTGAGTCTGCATACCACATAAATAAAGATTTTTTTTTTTACTAAGAAATGAATGCGAAAGATTTTTGAAGCTTTGGCATTCAATGTGTAATCAAACAAAAGAAAAGTCGATGACAGACGAAGTAATTCAACAAATCAGGATAAATCTACATATAAAAATTGTACTTATCTCGCAAATGGCTCTAATCATTCATAAACAGAACCTAGTAAACCAAATTTTTAACAAACACAACAACAGCAGCAGAAACAACAATAACAACAGCAATAAAACAACAGCAACAGCAAGACAACAGTAAAACGGCAACAACAAAACAACAGCAACAAGACCACAGAAAAAAACGGCAAAGACAAAACAACAACATAACAGAAAAAAACGTCAACGACAAAACAAGAGCAACAAAAACAACAACAACAAGAAAACACATCTTCAGACCAAAAGACTAATATCGGTTTCCTAAGAAAAAGAACATGTTTCTTTCAAGAAAATAACACGAATTCAAGAATCATGACAAGTATAATGACGCCAGGAATAACAGTAATGACACACGTGACAATGACAATGACAAGCCGACGTAGCAACTGATGTCAAAGAAGACGGCAGTTGAAATGTCAATTGTAGAGTAAAGGTTTGGAGAGATGTCACGTCCATACGATAGCTAATGGTCTCGAGTTCCTTTCTCGGGTTTAAGTATAGTTTTTATGGCAATGGTTGTTGCAAATATATTGGTGATGATCATTATCGTTATATCACTATTCTTTATCATTATTCCTGTTATCGTTATCATCATTATCATTATTGATATCATTATTTTCATTATTATTATTATCATCATCATCATACAATGACAATCATTACAGTACAGAACTACCATTATCAAAATCAGTATCAGTACCGTTGCAAATACTGATATTGATAGTGGTAGTTCTGTACTACTACTACTACTATTAATAGAACCGTTCATGCTGAAGATAGTAATAGTAATGATAAAAGTAACAATGATGATATTAAGAACAATGATACGGATAATTATGATTGTCATTGCATTATTAACACTTATGGTTATGAAAATGGTAATGATTTAGTAATAAAGATTATGAGGACTACGGTAATGACAAATATGATGAGATAATGATGATAGTAATAATGAAAATAATGATATCAGATAATGATGTTAATGATAACAGTAGTAATGATAAAACATAGTGATATACCGATAATGATAATAACAATATAATGAAGATAATAATGATACTATAAAGATGATAACAATAATAAAAAAATATAATAATGATGGCAATAGTAATAATAATAAATGAAAAAACACTACTGTGTTGATAATATGTTAGAAAAAATCCACAATGCACACACTTGATTTACTGAAATGAGTGACAACAGTTTCGGAATCCTCCGAAACTGTTGTTATTATTACTGGGCTTTCTATCAGTAATAATAATAATAATGATA
>NC_091569.1:29968574-29971074 GCF_042767895.1 Penaeus vannamei | reverse complement strand
AAACGATAATGAACAGATATATTAAAACAAAACCTACTACTACTTCTACTGCAACAAATTTTAATTTTACTACTTCTACTACTACTCGGCTTCTACTGCTTTTACTTGAACTACTACTACTATAACTGCTACTGCTACATCTGCTGCAACAACTTCTACTACTACTTCTACTGCTACTACTACTTCTACTACTACTACTACTACGACTATTACTATTGCTTCTACTACTACTACTATTACTACCACTACGACTACTACTTCTGCTACTACTGCTACTATTACCACTATCACCACCACCACTACTACTACTTCTTCTACTACAACTACAACTAGTATTATCCATGAACATTATCGAAAGTGGCTAAACATCACCGAGTAAAGATTCTTGTTTTTAGGTGTTCTGTGCTCACTAATTTGCATGCGATGGTGGCATTCCTTTTATTGTTATTATTGTTACTGTTGTTATCATTATTACTAACGGTGCTATCATTATCATTACCATTATTATTTTCATTATTTTACTTAATAACTTTATTATCATTGTTATTAATACTATCGTTAATTTTGTTGGTATCATTGTTTTCATCATTATTATTATCATTGTTGTTGTTAATTATTCTCCCCATACTCATCATCATCACTATCAGTATTATTATTGTTATTACTATTATCATTATCATTTTATCAATATCATTATCATCATTATCATTATCATTAACATTATTAGTATTGTTATTGCTATCATTATCATTATCATTATTACCATTATTATTATTATTATTGTTGTTGTTGTTAATGATAATAATAATGATAATGATAATGAAAAAAAATAGTAACGATACTATTAATTTTCATAATATTGCTAATGATAACAATCATTATCCTTCTCATCATTATCATCACTATTGTCATTACTATTGTCAAAGTCATTTTTTCAATATCATTGTTATTATCATCATCATTATTGTTATTATTATTATTGTCATTATCATTACCACAATAATTGTTATCATAATCATTATTGTTATCATCATTGTTATTATCATTACCGTTGCTACTATCCTTATTACTATCATCATCACCATTATGATGATAATGATAATGATAATTAGGAAAATACTAATGATAATAATAGTGATGATGATGATAATGATGATAATAAGATATTAATGATGATAATGATGATTGCTTTAATGATCATCATTGGCATTACAACTATCATCATTATCATTATCTTCATTATCTGTATCATAATTATCATTTTCATCATCGTCTTCATCATTATTATTTTTGTCATTATCATCATTACAGTGTTAATAATGATAACAATAATAATAATGATAATCATCATTATTATCCATATTATCCTTAGAATTATTACTATTACCATTATTGTTATCATTATCATTGTTATTATCATTATTACTATTATTATCATTACTATTATTATCATTATCATTATTCTTATCATAATTATTATTATCATTGTTATTGTCGTTACTATCATTAATAATGATAATAATGATAATAAGGACAATAACAATAATGGTAATAATAATGATGATAATAAAGATAATAATAATAATGATGATGATATTGCTAATGAAAATAATAAAAGTAGTGATGATAATAATAATGATGATAATAATAATGATAATAATAGTAATAATAATAATAGTAATAATGATAATAGTAATAGTAATAATAATAATGTTAATGATATTAATAATAATAATGATAACAGTAATAACATTAATTTTGACGATGATAATAATGAAAAGAATTATGATAATGATGATGGTACTAATACCAATAATAATAATAATGATGATTATCATTATTATCAATATTAGGACTTTTATCAGCAGCATAATTACCGTTATCAGTATTATAATCTTTGCTATCATTAATATTATTGTTATGATTATCATTGTCATCTTTAATATTACTATCGATTATCATAAATGTTTTTATTATTATCATTGCACTTCTTACAATCATTATGATAGTATTTTTACTATTGTTAGTTTGATTATCACTTGTCTATTTTGTTACTTAGCAGTATCATTAGTCGACGAAAACTATAATCAAATATTTCTATGAACGATGTTCCTGTTTTTACAAAGTGAAAATAACTTTGACCCTAAGATATCTATTAAATATCACATTTGTGTATAGTTTTGACAGTGAAATAAATCGAGAGCAGGTTCACCACGAGAGACATTTTCCGATTAGATATAGCAGCTGAAAGGAGTCCGAAAGGGCGAGGAACCTTTAGCAAAAACACGTAGAATGATCATCGGTTTTGATCCTACTGCCATAAATCATTCGCACGATGCCATAGCACATCATGGAGGCACACGGTTCAGTCTTCGTAAGAGGACTAAAAGTACTTCACTTCCCCTCTTATGGAACCATTAAGTCAGGCGTAGTGATGGATTGAGTGAGGTGTTTGGATTTCGCGCCGTACGGAAAAGGAAAAGGAGAATATTAGTGTGGT
>NC_091569.1:29941074-29943574 GCF_042767895.1 Penaeus vannamei | reverse complement strand
ATTTTGCTTGCGTTACCTCTCTCACTCTTGATCTTCCTCTTCCTTTCTCTCCGCGTACCCTTTGCCGCCGCTGTGACGTCAGGAAGAAGGAGTCATATTCATAACGGTGGAAAAGATGTGACATTTTACCTACGTTGGAAAAGAGAAACTTTTCTTTCTTTCTTTAGGGATGGGACGAAATCTGTCTATGTTAAGGCCCTGCGAAATTTGTTCACAAAACTTGAGTTATAGGTAAGGATATGTAAATGCTTATAATTCAGTTGATGAAATCTAAATGTTAGAAATCTAAATGTTCCAGGTCACGGCGGAGCATGATGATTTGTTATGATTTCCTAAACATAAGATTAGTTCTTCTATTGTGAATGGTTCTTATTCCCATTCTTGATGTACGTTCACCAATTCTACGAGTGTGGATCTATAATATCTCTACAAAAGTAAGCTGGGTTAAAGAAGGATGCAATTAGATGAGAATCAGGTCGACCCTTTGGAAATATAGTATCCAGGGACGTTTCAGAACACTCGAGTCATCTGTTTTGTAAAGAAAAAACAATAAAAAACTCTCCTTCCCTCCCCTATCTCTTTCTCTCCGCCCCTCTCTCTTTCTCTCTCCTTCCTCCCTCCCCCCTCTCTCTCTCCCCGCCCCTTCTCTTTCTCTCTCCTTCCCTCCTCTCTTTCTTTTTCTATCCTTCCCTCCTCTCTCTTTCCCCACCCTTTCTCTCTCACACACATATGCGTATAGACACTATATGTTTCTAACTTACTCTCTCTCTCACACACACACACACACACACACACACACACACACACACACACACACACACACACACACACACACACACACACACACACACACACACACACACACACACACACACACCAAAATCATGTACACACGTATACATGCAAAAGTTCCCACGCATGTCCAGGCTCGAAATTAGAGTCCAGAAACCCTGATAATGATTCCAATCGTCGATGACAGTCAAGTGAGGAAAACAAAGATGGCTGCCACTTCATCTGATATGGCCTGGGGGTGAGGTCTTCAATTCTAAAGAAAAAAAAAGTCTAGTCTGCGATGCCGTGGGTTATACATCTGTGATGATAATGCCCCAAAAAACTCATTTAATTAATGTCATATCACTGATGGAAAGGGCGGGAGGGGAGAGACAAGAGGTATCGCAGAGAAGATGTTCGGATGCTCTGCCGTATCACTGGAAAATCGGCTATAAACCTTTAATTATCAGCATAAAGATGGGGAATATAACATCAAAAGAATGCCCCTGATAACGAAACACTATAAACGAGAATAAAAGCCAATTCAGATCTAATCGCATCGTATACCTCCCGCCCATCCGGATCTCCCAAAAAGGCGCCTTGGCCACTATTCTCGAACACGGTTGAGTTGTCTCCGAGTGAATAGACCTGACCTTGAGCTCAACATTGCAGGAAATTATCTGACTGATCTCTCAATCCTTAGTCAGACTAACCTGCTGCTCCACTGGTCCACATCAGGGAGTGACACACTGCAATTACTAACCTAATTTCTGGTGGTAGCGTGGTAGGCCTTTTGGGGTTCGGAAGTCCACTGAACCGCTTCGGACGCTCGCTTTGGAAGTGTTGTTGTATCACCGCAGGACTTTCAATTGGGGCGAGAGGGGTGTGTGGACAAAGTTTACTATTCTGTCTTATTTAAACAGTGTTCCATGATTTAATTTTACTTTCAAAATGTGCAACATCTAGGACTTCGAGGGCAAGATTGAATAATGTACCAGAATCTATCACCCTGCAATACACTGCTGATTATACGCTACTATTCGAAGATAATTTCTGACTTCCTTGGGAGACCGTTTTTTCCCTTTGGCCGAGGAAAGAACAAGCCATATGGGAACTGTGGGCACAATGATTCGCAACAGATAACGTCCCAATGACTTAAATAAATGTACCTCGTTTGCAGCGAATAGGCATACGCTCCTCCTCGGCTATTAGTTGCAAATTAATGAGAGCTTTGTTGCGAGGCGGAATTGATACACGTATAATTCGAAATGATAATCACTGGGTTTGGGTATATATAATCAAGAACGGGGATTTTCAACAGTGACACCAAGGAAGATATTTGATTTGGTAAAGAAATATAATAACGCATATATTTTACAGATACAGGAAACTTCAATTTAATTACTATCCACATTGGCCATATACAGAATAACTACCTATTATTCCCTTTATATATGGACTTATTTGCATTTAATTAATCTATTCGAGGACACAGTCAGCAGAATATATTAGTGCCCATTTTATACGCTAACTAAAATTCCTTATAATCCTTCCGATTGGCGTTTCTTAATTGAGAACTGGTCAGCAGATCGATTGGAAATGTTTATTGTTTATTTCTACCAACCGTGTAAGTTTGATATCAAAATATTATACCTTACGAGGGAGCAGTAAAATTCTGCCTTACATGTATTGAGTTGTCTGTATCCCTACGAAACGAAGTAAGATATTT
>NC_091569.1:29921074-29926074 GCF_042767895.1 Penaeus vannamei | reverse complement strand
CAAAATATATGTAATGTAATGAACGAAATCTTTATATTGCAAAGAACGAAATACATATATTGTAAAGAACGAAATGTGTATACTGTAGAGAACATATTTTTTAAGCTGCTGGGAACAAAATGTACTTATTGTTGAGAACACCCTGCATACACTATTGAAAATATGTGTCTATACGATAAACCGTTCATGCAAACATATATATGTATCCTTACAGATGATATCATACAGACAAAGAAAACCAAGGAAAGGTAAAATATAGGATCCCTGCGGAAGGGAAGCTAGCCTGCTACCCCAGAACCTCGTTGCTTAGGCAGGTAATAGCGCTTCCCTTTGGGGCGCTCCCGTCAGGCCCGCCAGCCGCCTCTCCTCCTCGGTGACTTAACGCGGCCAAGATGTTCCCGAAGTATCCGCTGGTGGTCATGACCCCTGGCCGCCGAGGTGAACTCTCCCAAGGTTACGCGGGCAGGTGGGAAGCGGGGCAGGGGGGCGTTGCTCCCTCCGCCGGGCAAGTCCGGAGAGAGGACGGCGTGCGTATGTGCGTGTGCGGGAGGAAGAGCGACGCACGCAAGCCGCGCTCCCGGGAACACGAGACGGTTTTCGGAAAGGAGGAGAACGCGAAGGGAGGGTGAGTCACGGCCGCCGACGTCGCCCTCGCACGCCTCTGCGGTTGCACGGCGAAGGGCGGCGGCTGGCGTGGCTTCAGGGCCTTTGGGCTGCGGCGGAGGGGGCGTGGGGGAGTTGCAACCAGCGGGAATCGGTGCACTGGTTATGAGGAATATTAGATATTTGGAAATTACCCCCCCCCCCCAAAAAAAAAAAAAATGTGGCATTGATGATAATTGACAATTGTAGCTATTATCGTTACCATTATTACAATTATTGCTGCCATCATTATTGTCATTATTTCATTATAATGATGATAATAATGATGTTATTGCTATTATTTTTTATATCATTATCATAATTATCCTTTTAATCATTATCATCATTATTGTTGTTATTATAATCATTATCATCTTTATTGTTGTTATTATAATCATCATTATCATCAATATTGTTGTTATTATCATGAATGTTATTATTACAATTAATGCTATTATCATTATCATTATTCTTATTCCTGTTTTTATTCTTATTATGCTCATTACTACTCCTATTATTCTTATCACACATCATTATCTTGTTATCATTGTTATTATTGTTATCATTGTTATTATTATAATCATTATCATCATTATGATTATTACTATTATCATTATTATTATCATTATTATTGTTATCATCATTATAATCATTATCATTGTAGATATTATTATTATTATTATTGTTATCATTATAATCATTATTATTATTATTAATACCGTCATCATTATTACCATTACTATCCTTTCATCAGATCACTCTTACGCTTCTTATCTTTAACACCCAAGCACTATCATTGCCATAACGATAACAACCAATAATAATACTTATAACCATAGCAATTTCTTAGAAAAAAAAATGTCAACAGTGACAATAATGGAATCAATACCAACAACGCCATTGCCAAAGCCAATAACACACCTACGCAACAAGAGAGACAGAATCGACGTCCATGATACCCCGTCATTTGAATCACTCTCACGAATCGCTCGTTCTCCTTTGACTGCTATTAACCCCTTCTCTTAAGGCAGGTTCAGTTCCCCTCGAGTCCTCTGACGCGGTGCTTGTTCTCATTGTCCAATTGTGTGGCTTAATTGCTTGTTCAGTGGGGTTTCGGAAGGCAGGGCGAGGAGGGGGTGTGACGGAGACGAAGAAGTAATGTCAGTTTGGAGGTTGAGGACTGAGGGGTTTGGGATGAAGACTGGGAGTGTGAGGGTTTTGGGCTGACGACTGAAAGACTGAGGGTTTTGGGCTGAACACTGGAAGACTCAAGGGCTTTGTGCTGTAGAAGACTAAAAAACTGAAGGTTTTGGGCTAAAGACAGACGACTCTGGGTCGAAGATTGGGGACTGAGGGCTCTTAACTGAAACTGAGGGGCTGAAGACGAGGGCTTTGGGCTGAAGTTGACGGTACTGGGCTAAAGATGAGGGCACTGGGCTGAAGTTGAGGGCATTGGGCTGAAGATGAGGGCTTTGGGCTGAAGACTGAAGGCACGGTCCGGGTAATGACAGGCTCTAGACCGACAGCAACAAAAGGGAACTCGCAAAGGTATCTGTCGTGGTGAACAGAATTACAGACAAGAACTCTTTGCTACGCATTGTTCGTTCATAGATACCGCCAACTACGCCTTGGTGCCGACAAGGGCGCGTTTTTGCTTTGGTAGCTCATGCACCATGTGGAGGTACGTGCTCTCTCACTGATCGGCAATCTAGGTTGTTTTTTTCTCTTTTTCTTTCTCCCTCTATCTCCATCTCTCTCTCTGTCTGTCTGTCTCTCTCTCTCTCTCTCTCTCTCTCTCTCTCTCTCTCTCTCTCTCTCTCTCTCTCTCTCTCTCTCTCTCTCTCTCTCTCTCTCTCTCTCTCTCCTCTCCTCTATCTCTCCCTCTTTCTTTTTGTTTCTGTTTCTGTCTCTCTCTCTCTCTCTTTCTCCCCCTCCCCCCTCTCTCTCCCTCCCTCTCCCACCCCTCTCTCTTTCTCTCTCACTCTCTCACTCTGTCTGTCTCTGTCTCTCTCAATCAGCCAACCTGTTAGTATTTCCACTTATGCAAACCTTTTTGCAGTACCCCTTCTACCCACCACCAGGCCACCTCTCTCTCTCCCAGGGGATCTACCCCCCCCCCCTCCTCACACACACACATTCCCAAGAGTTTCTGCAGTACACCACCTCCCCCCTGCCCCTCCCCCCCAGGTATCTCCCATCTAAAAAGCGGAAACCCGAAGGAGAATCTTCCAGAGACACCTCGAGCCTAAGGACACCGCAGGGTTAGGAAGTCAACGCACCGAGGACACGATCAAGGACACGGGGACAGTAGGTCAATAACTGCCGGGTACGCGACCACGAGGAGACCGAAGCCTCCGCGACGCCGGCCAAGACGTCGCTGACGCACGGCAGGTGGGCAGCGTCTTGGGCGTCACCCACTGAAGCCAAGGGATGCGTGATCCTACTCGGAAACGGCTTAGAAACTACCAGATGCTTATTATCTCCGTCTAAGGTACTCTCCGGGGCCCAATCGGATGTGTGCTGGCGTTATCTGTGTGTTGTAGGTTTCAGTGAGAATAACGTGTAAAAGGTGTTTTAATTAATGTACCTTGGAGCGACGTCTTAATGGGGGTTAAATAGACTAATTAGAGTTGGATACTAACTCGTCTTGGCGGGGTATTAGATGGTACTGATAAAACCAAGTTTGTTTAGCGAGTTACGTTAAGTAAAAAAAAAAAAAAAAAAAGACCTTCAGACCTTGTACGCTTACTACCGCGTACACGCCACATGTACACCAGAATTGCCGTCCCAATATTTTCTATTAGTATGATGGTCTCTCTTTCCCTCCCTTCCCCTTTCTCTTTCTCTCTCCCTCCCTGCCTTCCCTTCACTCTCTCTCTCTCTCTATCTATCTATCTCTCTCTCTCTCTCTCTCTCTCTCTCTCTCTCTCTCTCCCCTTCCTTATTTCCCTCCATTTCCCCACCTTCTCTATCTCGTTCTTTCTCCCCACCTTTCCCTATTCCTCCCTTCAGCCTTCTTTCTCATCCCCCCACCTTATTCTCTCCCTCCCCTCCCCCTCTCTCAATCTCTCCATTTCTCTCTTTTTTTATCTCTCTCTCAAACATCTTCTCTGACCTACATCGGGGCCCTGCATAGCTGATCCCCGCTAATGTCTCCGGCCAAAGAGATGCAGTGGTTAGGATGGGTGGCTGGAGGCAAGTTTTTATCAGCCTTTGCGTTGCTAATCTCCAAAACAGCTTAATACTAGCGATGTAGATGTAAGGGAGTCTAAGCAAGTCAGCTTGTGTCTGGTCAGATAACATCGAAGCAACCCGACGTAGTAGGAGTATGATCATATCAAACAGAAATTATACTAAGAATTCAAATGTTCTTGCAATTGTGCTTTGCGGCTTTCAGGTAGAAACGGAAAATAATAAGCTTATGGTAATTTGTAAATGCCAAAGAATTTCAAATAGCCCAGGTAGTAAATGAAGAGTTCTAGCACGGCAACCAAATGATTTACCTCTGTGTCTCATGGACAAAGAAATTGTTCATACCACAGCTGGGAGAGCCTAGCGCCAGAAAAAAAGTTCCACAGGTGGTATTTAAACAAGTCCAGGCCTTACGGTCGAAAGATATATGGCTACCGTATTGCAGGTAAACTAATTGCTACTTACAGGAATCAGTCTTGTTCAGAAACCCATCGCCAGCACTATGTCCTCGCTTGGGAGACCACCCGCGACCCTGACCACTCTTCCTATGGTTGAACACGGCAGCATCTTTCAAAGTAACTCGCTTGTCACACACTAAAGTAAACACACGCACGCACACACACACACACACACAAACAAATATTCGCACATACAGAGTAGGAGAGGGAAAGAGAGAATATAGGCAAAAAAATATAAAATAAAATAAAAATAAAAATAGCGTTAAGACTATCCATCTCTTTTACCTATCTATCCATCGCCAAAGCCACCATACAACACAATTGAAATCGTTAGGAGGATACCGCTCTTTCTACGAATCTCTGATAAAGCTTCTTCCCTTAAACAATCTTATTCAGTATAAATCATACAGTATCAAATGATTTATTCCAAGTGGAACAACGAATGGTTTAAACTAATCGCTTTTTTTAACCAAAATTGTAATTACTATCGGAATAATCACAATAAAGTCTTGTTTGAAGCCACGTTGCATTCATATTCTCCGGTTTTGATAACACGGTTTTCAGTCAGATTTGACAAATTAAATATTACTAGCAATCCTTTTTTAAAGCCATCAGCCGTGCATTAATCATACTGTGATAAGAGTAAAGTCTCAGTGATGAATGAGGAAAACACTTTTTCTTCACATATATAATAAAGGAAGTGGAAAT
>NC_091569.1:29906074-29911074 GCF_042767895.1 Penaeus vannamei | reverse complement strand
TGCGTGTGTGTATATGTGTGTGCATGCATGTATGTACGCATGTATGTTTATATGTGCACGCGAGCGCGTGCGTGTGTGTGTATGTTTGCATGTGTGTACGTTTGTATGTATGCATGTGTGTTTGTATGTATGCATGTGTATGTATGTGTGCATGTATGTATATCATCTTTCTATCTGTTTGTCTAGTTACCTTCCCATTCACACACACACATACATATTTATATATATTATATACATACACACACACAGACACACACATGCATATATGTGTGTCGCGTCCATCCTAATGCATAACGCAGCATCTCCCAACCAAGGAAGCCAGCGAACAGAGGCAGAGTAAACCAGGAGCGCCGCCCGCCGCCTTCCTCCCTCGCGCACGACCCTCGCGACCGCAGAGGCGTCTCCGCGAAGGACAAGGCAAGACGAGTCGCAGAAGGAGCGCTGCGTGGCGGAGGGCGGCGGCGGAGGGCGTGGGTTCGGGCTTCCTCCTCCCTGCACCTGCTGTGGTCAGGCGAAAGACATGGCCTCCCTCTCTCTCGTGCCTGCCTCATGTCGCTGCTGGCTGGGGAGGAGGAGGTCTTTTAAACGCCCTCAGGTATGGGCGGCGAGGGCGGGGGGAGTGAGGGACAGTTCTCTTTTGGTTTTTGGTTTTGTTTCCTGGGGAGGACACATTAGCGGAGAGAGAGAGAGAGAGAGAGAGAGAGAGAGAGAGAGAGAGAGAGAGAGAGAGAGAGAGAGAGAGAGAGAGAGAGAGAGAGAGAGAGAGAGAAAGGAGAGAGAGAGAGAGAGAGAGAAAGGGGGGGGTGAGAGATAGATAGATAGATAGATAGAGAGAGAGAGAGAGAAAGGGGGGGGGGAGGGAGAGATAGATAGATAGAGATAGATAGATAGAGATAGATAAATCAATAGATAGATATACAAAGAGGAAGAGCGAGGAAGCAAGAGGAGATGGAGAGGAAGCGAAAGGCAAGTTGAGAAAGACGAACATAAAAATCTCGGCCTCCTTCCGCCCATACAGCCACCGCCTCCGCCTCACCCTCAACACACAAAGCTTAACCCCTCGTCTCTCGGAGCAGCTAAAACCCCCATTTTGCCGAAAAAAGCCCGAAAAACACGTCAAATGTTCATGTCGCAAATTACTCCCCCAGTGCCGAACACCAGCCAAGAGGACCCGTACCCATAATTTAGCATTATTTACGACCGCGCTTCTGCCACATTGTAAACTCCTCCTGACAGCTGACAGATGCTGGCCCTAATTGGCGAAAATTAGCGCCTGCCAAAAGTGAGACGATTACGCAGCTACGGCAGTCATTAGCGGATCGCCGTAAAGGGCCGGAGGAAGATCGCAAGTTCGGAAAGATCGACGGATAAGTTCGACAGGATCTGCCCCCCCCCCAAAAAAAAAAAAAAAAAAAATCGGCAGAGAATTCCGGAAATGATCGGTGGAAAAGTTCGTAAAAAGATCGTCTTGAAAAAAAAAAGTCAATGAAAAGTTCGAGAAAAAGTCATGAATGTTCAAAAAAGGCCTCCAAAAAAGTTGGGAACAAAGATCGTCATAAAAGTCCGAAAAGTTTCCTGAAAAGTTCGAAAAAGTCACCGGTAAATTCGGTTTCGAAAAGAAAAGAATGAAAAAATAATCAACAAGGTTCGTCCAAAGAGTTCAATAATAATAATAATAATGATAATAATGATAGTAAAAAAGATAATAATACTAACAATGATATTGATAATAATAATAATAATAATAATAATGATGGTAATGATAATAATAATAATAATAATAATAATAATTATAATAATAATAATGATAATAATAATAATAATAATTAATAACAATAATAATGATAATAATAATAATAATGATAATAATGATAATAATAATAATGATAATAATAATGATAATAATGATAATAATAATAATAATAATAATAATAATAATAACAATAATAATAATAATAATAATAATAATAATAATAACAACAACAACAATAACAATAATAATAATACTAATGATAACAATAATAATAATACTAATGATAACAATAATAATAATAATAATAACAGTAACGATGATAATAACAACAACAACAATAATAACAACAATAATAATAATTACAATCATAATAATATGAAAAACAGTCCATGTAAATTCGAAAAGACCATCTCAGAACAAGCGGAAGTTACTGAAGTGGGGGATTGCGGGGGGGGGGGGGTGAGGGGGGGATTAGTGTGATAAACGTGTTGATAAATCCCCGTACACGCCGTAATCATGTACAAGGTATAATCTGTGATGATCATAGTGCTATAAGTTTTCTTTTTTTTTTTTTTAGGGGTATAACCTGATGGATGAGAAGTGCCATGGAATTACGTGTAATGTTTAATGCATCATAAAAAGAGGTATCAGATAAGACTGGCAATGATGATGGTAATGTTGATGATGGTTGTGATTATAATTGCGGTGATAATGATTATCATCAGCGTTAGCACTGAAAAAGAAAAAGAAAGAAAGAAAGAAAAGAAAGAAGAAAATAGATAAAGAAAGAAACATTCTCTCTCTCTCTCTACATATATATATATATATATATATATATATATATATATATGTATATATATATGTATTTATATGTTTATATGTATATATTTATATATATATATATATATACACACACACACACATATATATATATATATATATATATATATATATATATATACATATATATATATATATATATATATATATATATATATATATATATATATATATATATATATATATATATATATATATATATAAAACCAGCAACGGTAAGAACATTTGTCACAATTTAGGATGAGGATGACTAAATTAACAAAAATTAAAATGATAATCACAAATAAATGTAATAATGATAACGATAAAGATAATGAGATGGTGATGATGCTAATGATGATGATTTTGATAAGAACGATAATGATAATTGGTGGTGGTGATGATGATGACGATGATGAGGATGAGGATGAGGATGAGGATGAGGATGGTGATCGATGATGATAATGACGATGGTCATGATGATAATAATCATGATGATAACGATGTTGATGGTGTTGCTGATGAATATAAAGGTTGATGGTCATGATGATAACGATTAAGACGATGATGATGGTGATAATGCTGTTAATGATAATGAAAATCATGATGATGATGGTTATGCTGATGATAATGGCGATAGAGACGATGAACATTACAACTATTGTCATCACAATTGTTACGAAATCAGAGGAGGAAGAGAAAAAGAAGCAGAAGTAAATGAATAGAGGAAGAGGAAGAAGAAACACAAGAACAAGACCCAAAAGCGTAAGAAAAGAAAATTGAAGTAGGAGAAAAGGAAGAAGATACGACTGGAAAACAGAAACAAGACCAGAAAAAACAACAAAAAAAAAATATTGGAAAAAAAAATTGATATGCAAAAAAAGGAAAACAAATCAAACGGCAAAAAAAAAGAATAAAAAAAAAATAAATAAAAAAAAGAAGAGAAAATCAAAATAAAAAATAAAATCAAGATATGCAAAAAAGGAAACAAAATGCAAGAGAGAGAGAGAGAGAGAGAGAGAGAGAGAGAGAGAGAGAGAGAGAGAGAGAGAGAGAGAGAGAGAGAGAGAGAGAGAGAGAGAGAGAGAAGGAGAGAGAGAGAGAGAGAGAAAATCCCCTTAGCGCCCCGAAGAGAGATCTTTCCCGCTCCAATTTGGCCGCGGAGGCTAATTCGAAATCATTTCAGCCAAGCGTATCGGGCGGAGATGAAGCCCATCCCGCTCGACCCGTGGGCGTGGCCGTGGGCGCGTCGGGGGCGGAGAGGCGGGTGCCGACAGGGCGTAGGTGGTGACTCGCCCCTGCACCTGTGACCCCGCTGACCTGCCCTCAAGCGATGACCTCCCCGCCCACACCAGACTGCCGCCCCCGCCCACGACCAGAGTCTTGCCTGCCCGACCACCCAAATCCGAGGCCCGGGTTGTGTGTGGGCGGGGAGGGGGGGGGTGCATTCTTGCCGTGATTGCAGGCTGGGGAGAAACTTTCGAGTTAGAAAAAATAAAAATAAAAGAGATGAAATGATATAATCTCTTCAAACAGGATTAGAATGAGGTTAGAATGAAGTTAGAATGAGGGTATAGCGTCAAAAAAGAAATAAATAAAATAAATAAATAAATAAATAAAGGAAAGAAAAAACTAGAAATAAAAATTGACAACAATAAAAAAATAATGCTCGAAATAGAATGAAAAAATAACATAAAAACAGACCCCTTGCCAATCCCTTTAAATATCTACTCGGAAAGAACACAAATAGAACGTGTAAATCCAGTATTGTATTCCGAACTTTTGAACAACATAGTCATGATAACACGCAAACGGAGAACAAATAATAATATTTCTTCCAAACCCCGCTGGAAGAAGTTCAAGGCGACGAGGGAGGAGAAAAAATAGAAGAAGAAGACGAAGAGAGGGAGGAAGGAGGAAATGAAGAAAAAGAAAAAGAAGAAAGAAAAAATGAAGTAGAGAAAATAGAAGGATATGAAGAAGAAAACGAAGAAAAAGAATGAAATAAGAAAGAGGAAGAATAAGAAGATAAAGAAAAAGGAGAAGAAGAAGAAGATGGAAGTGCAGAAGAAGAAGAAGACGAAGAAAAAGAAGGAAATCAAAAAGAAGAAGAAGAAGATGGAAGTGAAGAAGAAGAAGACGAAGAAAAAGAAAAAGAAGGAAATGAAGAAGAAGAAAAAGAAGAACGAAAGCAGAAGCAGAGGAGCAGAAGCAGTAGAGCATATCCAACGAATATAATTACAACGTGGAGCGAAATTTCTCTCTCGGCGTTTAAGGCAGAGTAAGAAACCCATTTATCGATTTTCTCCGCTCGTTCGGCGCCCGTTCCCAGAGCCGAATCTCGCAGGAAAAGTCCCCGCGAGCCGCCATATGTACTTCGGAACAGGCCTCGTAAATAAGCTTTTAGCATGTGGTTTTCTGGAGCTCT
>NC_091569.1:29896074-29898574 GCF_042767895.1 Penaeus vannamei | reverse complement strand
ACTCAAGACAACGATGCTGCAAAAGATATGGCGATATTAATAATAAGAATAACAATACTACTGATAAAAAATATTGATAATAATGATACTACTACCACTGCTACTAATGACGATGATAGTAATAATGATAATGATGATAATAATAACAATAACAATAATAATGAAAATAACAATGATATTGATGATAATGATGGTAATAGTTGTAATAATGATAATAATATTGATATCAATAACAATAATGTATAAGAACAGTCATAAAAAGAATATGTTGATAGAGACAATAATGAGATCTAAGATGGTTATGATAATAATAAAAGTAATAATGACTATAGTAAAATTGATAATAATGATATAATGAATGATAAATAATAATAGCAATACTGTTGATAGTAATAATAATAGTAGTAATAATAATAATTGCCACGAAATAATAAAAATAATAATGATAATAATATTAATTATAATGAATAGTGTGATACTGATAACAATTATAATGATAATCACAATAATGATGACAGTAATAATAAAAACAATTATAATAATGATAACAATAATCATAATAATCACATGATAATAATGACAATAATAATAATCATTATAATAATAATAATGATGACAATAACAATCATAATCATAATAATATTGATAATGATTATGGTGATAACGATAATGACGCCAATCATAATAATGATAATAATAGTGATGAAAATGATATCAATGATGATGCTAATAATGATAATGGTGATGATAAGGATAATGATAATGATAATACCAATAATAATAATAATAATAATAATAATAATAATAATAATAATAATAATAATAATAATAATAATAATAATAATAATAATAATAATAATAACAATAATAACAATAATAATAACGCTAATGATAATAATAATAATGACAATAATAATGATGATAATGATAATGATTTTGATGATGATAATAATAATAATAATAATGATAATAATAATAATAATAATAATAATAATAATAATAATAATAATAATAATAATAATAATAATAATAATAATAATAATAATAATAATAATAATGATAATAATAATAATAATAATAACACTAATAATGATGATGATAATAGCAACAATAATAATTATAATGATAATAATGATTATCATTATTATCATTACTTCTATCATCATCATCATAATCATTACCATTATCATTGTCATCATCATCATTGCCTCCACCAAGCAAGTTACGTTTTTAGTCGCTTTGGTTAGTTTGTTAGGTTGTTAGTTCGTTTGTTAGCAGATTAACTCAAAAAGTTATGACTAGATTTTTGCCAGAGGTGTGTCTTAGCTTACCTTAGATGCCATTAAATTTTGGTGGCGATGTGGATATCATCTAGTATGAACGTATGTGTTCGTAAATATATAGTCCACACATTGACAAAAAGAAAGAAAGAAAAAAGAAAAAATACAAATGAGAGAAAAAAAGAAAATGTATATATACATATACATCTGTGTTATCAGGATTACTCAAAACGTGAACAGATATCTATTGAAATTTTACCTGAGGTGCGTCTTAGCTTAATTTAGATTCTGGTGGTGATTCGAATCGTGATCCGGATCCAGTTATTTTTTGGATTATTGCATCATTACCCCTACTGCCTTGCCTACTTGAGAAAGGTGATTTGTGAATAGTGAACATAATAGCAATTGTTAGGATAATAATGATGGTAACGGTATTCGTCTCCATGAATCAATCAAATGCATGGAATTAATAAAAAATGGAAATAAAAGTGAAATGGCGACCACAGCTGATCCAAACAGGAACCGTGATAAAATCGAAAACGCCGATAATGATCATATCAATTACTCTCATTTTAAGCTCCACTGCCTTCTCTTCTCCCCTAATACCGGGATCCCTGCATTAAGTTCTCAAGTTACGCAAGAATGCATGCACAATTACGCCCTTATCGACGTCTCGTATTGTATGATTCCTTTTATAGATAAAATCCATTTTTTCTTCAGTCTTTCTTATCTGATCCTCAATAGGAGAGGGTTTTATTTTGCAGAGAACATTCTCTTTGGTGACGAATGTGGTTTAACATGAGGGATAATTTAGTGTTAAAATGGGTGTTGGTTACAAGCCTAATGGATATAATTCTCCGGCACCAGGTTGGATTTGTGACCATGGGGACTTGGTGATTAATAGGCTCATTATCTGGTCTGCAATAAAGTCGATTATGGCGTAAAGATAAATAGGATGATCATACCTAGTGACAAAGAATAGCTGCAAGTAGAAAACGGACTTATGGATGATGTTTAAGATAAAAAGAAAACTAGTTGGAGACACAATTTTTTCTTCATATATTCAGACCCGGAATGCTCTAGAGCGTACTTAAATTCCAAACATTTATGGCTGACAATTACCGTTCCGAGTAATGAGTTAATTCAAGGGCAAGGCCAAGGAAATGTCTGCGGGTAGGCCTATGAACCAGTTGTTGAGCCGGGGAGTGAGATGCCGGCGA
>NC_091569.1:29871074-29878574 GCF_042767895.1 Penaeus vannamei | reverse complement strand
CGCCCTTTCCCAACCCCTCCAGGACCACACCACGCGGCCACCCAAGCAGGAGACTGACGGAAGGATTAACATGCTCCCACTGCGAAGAATTTATGGACTGCTGTTGTGTGACTTCATCCATCAAGAATTCTGTATTAGATTCCCCAGAAGCGTACAGCGTAGCTACGTTTTGAGGTGTTTTTCTCCGAGTTGTATCAATTTCTATTCGTTATCTATGGGCGTGTCATTACTTACATGAATTGAATCGCGTACACAAGTAACAACAGCATATATACCATGATTATTCACATAGGTAAGAAGAATTCTATATCTGCTGAATTCCATAGACAAATAATAGTGCAAAATAACTTGAACCATTCTATATTCACGTATATCTACACACACACACACACACACACACACACACACACACACACACACACACACACACACCACATACCCTTAGCAGCCGTAATCCGTTTCGGAAGTAAACAAAATTCGCGCATTGTCCGCCCAAGACCCGCTGGAGACGAATCCTCGCCCTTGCGGACGCCTCATGAGAAATGGCTCGCGGAGATTAATTGCCTCTACCTGGGGCCTTTGACAACTGGGAGCGATCGGCGAAGATGCAGACAGATGGTCGCGCATTCCGGGGGCAATTAAATGGTCGTCGTCTCTGTGGAGGCTGGGAGAAGATGCTTGAGGAGGAACATGGTAAGCTGCCATTAGAGGATATTTGGTATTTCATTATCTATCTGTTTGTGCCTCTCTCTCTCTCTCTCTCTCTCTCTCTCTCTCTCTCTCTCTCTCTCTCTCTCTCTCTCTCTCTCTCTCTCTATCAATCTGTGTCTGTTTATCTCTCTGTCAGCCTGCCTTCCTGCCTGCCTGCTTGTCTGCCTGCTTCCTGCCTGTCTGTCTGTTTGTCTGCCTATCTGCCTGTCTAAATATCGATCTATTCATCTACCTATATATATTTATATATTTATTTGTTTATCTCTGCATCTCTCTATGTGAATACATATGGACGTAAATGTATGTGCATATGGTTTATGAGTTTTTATACTGTTGGTACATATACTATCCCCGTTGTAGAATCCGAATTCCCGTCTTCAAGTCTAGACAAAGCATTTCAATTCGTTTAAAGGAAAGTCTGACATACGAACAAAATGGGAAAGAAAAAAAAAAGTATCATGAATTTTCTCTGCACGAGTGGACACCAAAATGCCCCCCGAAAGCTTCCTCCAAGCCCCCTCCGGCCAAGCCAAGGAAGTGGGAACTCCAGCACAAAGGCGACAGCTCTTAAGGGCATCAGATATGGCATTTTATAACGTAGGGTGATTTAAACTTCCCTCCCTCGGTACCTGTTGTTTGACCGATAGCGAAGCCGGTGCACCCTAGAGCTGTTGTTTTATGTGGTGAAATTATACCATTCTTAGTTTTTTTTTTTAATGAATAACAACATGGTTAGAGTTATTAGCCTGTTTGTTTCGAACAGGGACTTTTAAAATAATAGAAACGAATCATAAAACGTCTGTGAGAATGATCATAACAAATCTGAATCGAATAGCATAGCACAGGAGAAGAAAAAAGCATCCATATAAAGAAGGAGCAGAATATGGATATGAAATTGTGAGGCAGAAGAGCGTTTACGATGCCCCGGAGCTCACGGTCAACACGACCCGCCTCGGATGGGGCCTGTGGGGGCTTCCCTCAGTTTTCGTTTATTGTCAACGGTTCGAATATCAGGGCCTGAAACTGCACTTTATTTTGAGCTGTTGGCGTAATTCGGAGGATTCGTAATAGGAATGGCAAGTGCGCATCAGCTAACAAATACGTATCATTATGACAACAGTGCATCACACTGACAAATGCGCAACTCTAGCATATACGCATCAACCCAAGAAATGCGTATCACTCCTACATATGAGCATCACTCCAACATAGGCGCATCGTCCCAACACAGGAGCATCACTCCAACAACTGCACACCGCGACTGCTGAAATCCCCGCGTTCGGCGCCGCCTTTTTTAGCCTCGCAATAAACGGACAATGTGGCTCGAGCGGCCGTGTTAATGCCTCGCTCCTTCACGGTCGGGGAGGCTTCGGTGTCAGCCTGGTCATCGTGATCAATAAAATGGCGTCGCGGGACCTTATCCGAAGAGCCGGTCTCTGTCGCGCGCTGAGCCCCGCTATTGTCGGCCTTCACAAAGGCGGCCGCGGAGGGCGCTCAGATTTTCAGATTTGCCCGTGCCAAATCCTCCCCCAAGGCCGCGGGGATCCTCGCGCTGCCGCCCGCGTTCCGAGCCAGCGAAGCCCGCACGTGGGGGGCGATGTATATATGAATGTATGTACATATGTACACACGCGCGCGCGCACACACACACGCACACGCACACGCACACACACACACACACACACACACACACACACACACACACACACACACACACACGACCACGCACACGCACACGCACACAAATACACACATACACATATATATGTGTGCATAAATATACATATATGTATATACACATGTATATATGTATATATACATATATGTATATATATATAGATATATACACATGTATATGTATATATATACACATGTATTTGTATTTATACATATGTATATGTATATATGCATAAGTATGTTGTATGTATATGTATGTATATGTATGTATATATATATATATATATATATATATATATGTGTGTGTGTGTGTGTGTGTGTGTGTGTGTGTGTGTGTGTGTGTGTATACATACATATATATGTACACACACACACACACACACACACAAACACTATATAAATATATATATATATATATATATATATATATATATATATAAATATATATATATATATATATATATATATATATATATATATATATACATGTATTTGTATTTATACATATGTATATGTATATATGCATAAGTATGTTGTATGTATATGTATGTATATGTATGTATATATATATATATATATATATATATGTGTGTGTGTGTGTGTGTGTGTGTGTGTGTGTGTGTGTGTGCGTATGTGTGTGTGTGTATACATACATATATATGTACACACACACACACACACACACTATATATATATATATATATATATATATATATATATATATATATATATATATATATATTATATATATATGTATATATATAGACACGTACAGACACACATACACATACATATACATATATCTACACACATACACTCATGTATATGTGTATATATATATATGTATGTATATATCTGCACACACACACACACACACACACACACACACACACACACACACACACACACACACACACACACACACACACACACACACACACTTAAGGGTAGAACGGTGATAAAATAAATCAATTCAGACAAATCCCTATGTTCAAAATGCCTCAAGTGCAGAAAACGTACCAAGAAAAATGCATAGACACAACACAAAAGAACAAGACGATACAAACAACAGCATTAGACCTTAACAACCATGAAACATACTATATTACTGTTCCACAAAGAGCCTCCTCAGGACGAGCCGTCGAGGGAGGAGAGGGTGAGGTCTGGAACAACAGAATGGTGCAATATATTTTCCAGTCGTTCGCTTAGGTACTTACCTTATGACGAGCCCATTTAAACAGCTGAGGGTCAGCGAGTGGTTCCTTACCCCCTTCCCTTGCCTGTCTTTATCCCTTGTCTTCCCACGCCTTTGGTCTCTGTCTTGCCCCCCCCCCCATTCTGAGAGGCCAAAAGGGTGCTGACGAACGGCGGGACGTCAACCTCCTGATGGCCGTGATAACTGGACTCGAGGTGGACTTTTACGGGGCAGGAGAATGGCCCAAGACCGATTCGGTGACCTACGTGGCCCGGGCTCGCGTGAAGAGAGAATTACGTGTTTGGTTGTTTACGCTGTCTTATCTTCTCTCCCGGTCGCTCGTATCTTTGAACGGATCGGTGGTTCTTCGTGCTTGGAGGAGGCGAAGGTAGATTTGTATGTGATTAGAGTATCTCAATTTGGAACACGAGGAAATAAACCTAGATGAAAGCACAAGTATGATATTGCAGTTTAGTTAACATTATATATTTTTCTCCAGATTGATGAGTACATAGACATCATATGAAAGTGAATGAATGATCTTGGAAGCCTGTACGGACAATCACGTGATGTAAATCTGCTTGGAATTAGAATACAGTACGTAATTCGCAGAAAAAGCAAGGGGAGCAAACGCGAAGTGAAATACTGTGGGAAATATCATTAATAAAATTGGCTCTCATCAAATTCTCGCGTGGGCGTGAAGGGATCCTATAATCCCGGGCTTAGGTCGCCTCCAACCGTCTTCACCGCTACCTCCCTCCCCTACCCCCCCATCCTACCCCTATCCATCTCCCCCTCCCTTCCCCTATCCATTTCTCCCCTCCCTAACACCCAATCCCCTTCACCCTCTTCTCCCCAGCACCTCCCCTCCCTCACCCCTCCCACACCCCTCCATCCTCTACAAGACACAGTCATTCTCACACTTCTTCCTCGCCCTCACCCCCCTACCCTCCCCTTCTTTCCCAGCCTCCATGGCCCTCTCCTCCCGAGCCACCTACTGCCCTCACTCCCCACCCACCGTTTCCCATCCTTAAGCCATCTTCTCCCCTCTCTCTCCCCAATCCTGGCCACCCTCACCCCTCCCCATCCCTAGGCACCTAATCCCTCTCTTTCACTTTGACACTCCTTCCTCCTCCCGTCTCCCTATTCCGTCCCTTCACCCCATCTCTCCGTTCCCTCCTCCCTCCTTTCCTTCCTCCCTTCTCTCTCCCTCCCGACTTCCTCTTTCCTACTCCTTCGTTCGTCTCTCCGCCTCTCTCCCTCCCTCTTTTTGTTTCTCATCTTTTCCTTCCTCCCTCCCTCCTCCCCCTCCCCTAACCCCCTCCTTCCTTCCCTCCCTCCCTCCCTCCCTCCACCTTCCCTCCCTCCCTCCCTTCCCCTCCCTCCCTCCCTCTTCTCCACTTTCCCTCCCTTCTCCCCTCCCTAACTCCCTCCTTCCCTCCCTCCTACCCTCCACCCTCCCTCCCTCTCAATAACTTCCTCCTCCCCCAACCTAACTCCTCCCTCCCCTCCCTCCTCCCCCACCCTAACTCCCTCCCTCTCTCCTACTCTTTACCCTCCCTTCCTCCCTCCCTCCCTCCCCCGTACCAGATAATCATCACCTGACATACTCTTCGGCAGCAGATTACGACACCACGAAATCTGGGGCGCGTGTCCTTCTCGCTTGAAAACATCTTGCCGTGTTTTCGCTCGAGAACGCTATGACGGAATGTTCTTTCAGCTTATGATTCGCTAATGAAGGTCTGCGAAGGTGACTGTGATAAGTAGATGAATAAATGCGTGCATTAAGAGATAGATAAAATCAGAGAATAATTGATAAGTAAATTAATAGATAGATGGATGAAAAAAATGGATAAATACACAAAATATGTTTATTAAAGAGCCATTATATTGATACGATAGAACGTTGTTGTCTAGAACCTATAACTCAATTATATGCTTAGCAGTGATATTTTGGTTTAATAAAGATAGCTCTGGAAATGTATTGTTAATTACCACAAACACTATATACAGTTTTGCCTCCGTACATGTATCAAAAAGCATATTAAGAAACACCGGGTAATCTTCAAATCCCCCCCTCCTCTCTCTCTCTCTCTCTCTCTCTCTCTCTCTCTCTCTCTCTCTCTCTCTCTCTCTCTCTCTCTCTCTCTCTCTCTCTCTCTCTCTCCCCCTCTGCCTCCCCCTCTCTCTCATCCTTCATGCCCCTCCCATCTTTTTTTTTCTCTCTCTCCCTTATTCTCTTCTTTCTCTCTCTCTCTATCTATCTATCTATCTCTATCTATCTATCTCTTTCTCTTCCACCCCCCTCTCTCACCATTTTGGAAAAAATGAATAACATAGCATGGCATAAACAAAGTAATTTCAAAATCTTTTTCTAAAGTTTGTAAAAAAATAATAATAAAAAATAAATAAAAATAAAATGAGTAAATAAGAGTAGGAATCATCGTTGGTATGTGCCTTTTTCTTAACAGAATTAATGATGTGTCTGATGTTAACACTATGCGCAGGGTACCCCCCCCATTCATACGATTTCTTTTTCTTTTAGGATTTAGGCACCTCTCTGCGGTTTGGACCGAGGCGTTACGAGACCTCCGAGTCTATGTTTTCTTTTAAGAATGGTTATCTCAAAAAAAAAAAAAATCGTTTTGATGGGTTTTAGGTTGATTCATTAGTACCGCAGTGATGATGGAGATTTGCATGTATGATTATTTTTCATTTTCTTGGTTATTTTTTTGTTTGGAATTGTCTTCATACGCACACGTGATATATGTATTTTCTCATATTTAACACAATTATTGCTTCTGCCTATATTCATAGAACTCAAATTCGAATTCACAATACTTTCCTCCATTTGTTACTATGGTTATTCGTATTTCATAAATTAATATCACGGTGCATATAAATCTAAGGTAAACAAAATGAATTGTCTATTCCACTACTTGATGTCCTTGGTGATTAAGAGATGTTCCTTGAATTTCTTTTTGAATGCTTTCAGTTTCTGAATGTTCCTGATATCATTAGGGAGTTGGTTCCAGATCATGGGTCCATATGTTAGACAGACAGACAGACAGACAGACAGACAGTCAGACAGACAGACAGACAGACAGACAGACAGACAGACATATATATATATATATATATATATATATATATATATATATATATATATATAGAGAGAGAGAGAGAGAGAGAGAGAGAGAGAGAGAGAGAGAGAGAGAGAGAGAGAGGTAGAAAGAGACAGACAGACAGACACAGACAGACAGACAGACAGAGAGACAGAAGTAAAAAGAGACAAACAGACAGGCAGACAGGCGAGGCGGAGAAAGAAACTGCGTACGTAGTCAGGAAGAAGGTGAACATGTGAAAAAGGGGAGACTAAGATGGTGCAACACTCTCCACACCTTGAAGGCAAACGGGTAAATTTTTCGTTGCGCGGGACGGTTATGAAATTTTAAAAATCAAAAGTCCTGCTAACGCTGACATGTGATTCCGAATAGGTGAATTATTTATTATTATTATTATTATTATTATTACTATTATTAATTCAGTTTTCTATCTATCTATCTTTCTGTCGATCTGTCTATCTGGTTATTTGTCTATCTATCTATGGCTATCTATCTATATATCTATCTATTAATCTATTTACCAATATATCTGTGTATATGTTTATCTCTTCGTTAATTCATTTATGCCAGCAGGTGTCCTAAGCCTAGGAGGTCAATACCCCCATACAAATAATAAAAATTCAACAAATACACAAGGACTACCCCCCCCCCCCCGCTCAACAAAAAATGATAATGATAATAATAGAATAGTAACAATGACAATGATGATATTAATGATGATAATAATAATAACAATGATAATGATAATAACAATGGTAATAATAATAATGATAACAATAAAGATGAGTGCAA
>NC_091569.1:29842894-29850574 GCF_042767895.1 Penaeus vannamei | reverse complement strand
AAAGAAAGGAGAGAGATAGAGACGAAGAGAATGAGACGGTGAAAGAGGGAGAGAGAGAGTGAGTGAGTGTGAAAGAATGTGATAGACTGAGTGTGAGAGAGTAAGAGTGAGAGTGTGTGTGTAAAAGAGCGTGAGAACGTATGAGAATGAATGTGTGGGAGTGTGTAAAAAAAAAAGAGAGATGCTTATTTATTCATTAACTATATTTAAGGATTTGCGTGACTAAGAAATCTGATATTGGTTTTCTACCTCCTAAATTTTGTTAACTGTTGCGCAAACATACAGTTCACCATAATATCCTGAAGCGTGCTAGCACATAATTTGCTTTTGTGAACATCAGGGAAATCCCTATTCTCAAATTCACTGATCAATTAACTGATGCCTGAAGTTGATGCCTTGATTTCCACATACCTTAAATTAGGTTACAAAATCATAGCACAAATCCGGTAGAACTTACAACGACTTTTACTTTTTAACGAGCAGTTTGGCCATTAGAAATATCTTTAAAAAAGGCAGTTCTGTGCGCTTTGTCTTCGAATGAGCAAATTTGTGAAGTGTAGCTCCGAGTCGGTTTAAAGAGAACCCTTACGTTATAACGGGTCAGCGTGGGCGTTGTGTCATCTCCCAGCCACAAAGGAAAGGTTAACAACTTGACTCGTGAAGATGCGATACATACAAAATATTGGGGAAAGGATATATTCGACTTGAGAAAAAAAACGTGGAAAGATATTAAGACCAATTCTCAATACTGGTTTATTTTGCGTTGTATAAGTGTGGGTGTTCTTCATTTGATTGTAATATAAAAACAGATTGTTATATGCAAATAATATTTTCATCTGTTATCATGCCGTGCAGCGTAAGACATTTAAATCAGTAAAAGTATCTTCCTAAAACACATATATACCTTAAATCTGTCACATTGGCTTCCTAAAATACACGTATACATTAGGTTTGTAAAATTGACAGCTACCTAAATCAGATTATACTTTTAATTCTTATGCAATATTTGATATCAATGACACCGAAATGCGGTAAATAAGAAAGAAAGAAAGAAAAAAAGACCCCCAGGGCTTTGGGAATCTCCAGTCTTCAGAAACAGCCGAGCATGATGAAAGAATCCCATCGGGCAACCAGACGGCCGTTCAGTGACCCGTCTTGGTGGCGCACGCGAGAGGAACTTTAACCTCTCCTGACCCACGACCTATGACCTCACCCGCTCGACCTGCCGGTAACTTTCTAATTCGGGTTACCGCGTGTCACGTGTTGTGGAACGCGGAGTAAGGTCACCCTTTAATCGTCGACACGGCCCTTTAAATCACCATTAGACGCCACGGGGACCAATTATTCTCCTCATTCCCTCACAGGAAGCGCAGCCGGCGTCCGCTCCGAGAGAGGAACCCGGTGCTCACGATTAATCTGTTGTCACCTCGGACTTAAAAGGATGTTTGGAGTCCGTGCAAAGGGAGGCAATTAGCTGCTATAGGGGTCTTAATGGGGCTTTTTGTCAGGGGAACGTTGGCGTAAAGATACATCATAATAGATGCATTTTGCATAAGGGCAGATCCATATGGTGTTCTAACACGCGTGGCATTAATCTTTTTATCTTATGTTGTTTTATTCGTTTCCAATAAATTTCTTGTTTTTTATCATTTGAATGTATACCTATATAACATCACCCGATAAAGGAAGTTATTCTAAATGTTGATGAATATATCAAAACAAAACATATTTTGGGAGGAATTTGTATTTAGATTAAAATATGTTGCATACATATAAAGAAATACTCTTCATTTCTAAAAGTGCATTTATGAAAAGGTTAAGAGAAATGTGAATGAAGTAAAATGTTAAAACATTTCATATGCATTAAGGAAAAGGAATGCCTGGCGAATAACATTTACATTATAAACCAATGGAAACATGTACACTGGGCCTCGAGGACATTCACACCGGGAAATACGAGTATACAAATGTTCATGTTAAAGGATTTTCAGAAAAAAATCATGCATGTCTAGGGGAAATATTAGAAAAAAGACTAACAAGATGACCGAGGATCGTGGTTTACAATTCATCGCGAGAAGGAAGCTTTCCACACCGATACTGGCTACAGGAGGCGATCCTCAGCACAGCGTCTCTGAGGGCGGCGAGGAGGTGGGCGTGTTCGGGCGGCACGTACACGCCCGCCAGCTGTACCACCTAGGATGAGGAAAAGGGCTTAGTTTAGATCACGTGTCTCAAAAGGTTTAATCAAACGCTATGATTTCCAATATTCAGCGCATAACCAGATAAAGTTACGTCTCCATGTGCTAAACTGAGTCGATGCTTGCCCGCGCATGTGCAGAAAAAAAGAGGTGGGAAATAAACTAAATTCTGCTAAACTAACCACCCTCGCTGCCTCCACCTCGCTCAGGCTCCAGCCCAGCTCGCACAGCAGGCGCTCCAGGCACTGCTCCGACTGGATGGCTCCTGCAAGGGAAAGTATTCAATTTTTTTAGATTATATGCCTCAAAGTACCACGCCGTCGTCTCGCGATCAACAACCTATAGTTAAAAATAAAATCCCCACAATGAATTATATGCTGATGATAGCAATAAAGGCAAGTAATATTGATAAGAATGGTAGTATTGATGACGATAACAATTACAATGACAATATGGATAGAATTGCTATATTAACATTAAAAATTGCTAAAAAGTAACTGCTGTCACCTTTACTGCTACTACAAGGACTACAACTGCAGCTGCTATTATTTCTCATTTCATTTACAACAGTGGCACACAAAACTGTATTACTGTAGTGGAGGTCAACATTGATAATAACAATAACAGAATCAAGAAAACCCAGATGATAAAAAAATAACGATAATGACGGTAACCCAAGCATGTACAATTTTAATATTTGTACAAATATAATGAAGCAAACACTAATAGTAATGATGACAACGCAAAATAACTATCAGTAACCCCAAACTACATAAAGCTACCATGGCTACAGTGCAACTAATAACGACGCTGACAAAAAGAAAGAAAGAAAGAAAAAGATTTATATATATATATATATATATATATATATATATATATATATATATTATATATATATATATATATATATATCATGCTGCAGCAATGTATATATATATGATATGAAATATATATAAATATATAACCGCATATATATCCTCGGCATGCAGCAGGCAGAGACATGATGATTGAATATACATATAAACGAACCTTACTGACCTAGAAACGTGGACACAAGGCTGAGAACGAGAGGTTGCTTTACTCTTATTCTTCGCGGAATGTCAGGACCTGGCTCACCAACCACGGATCCTGCAGGTGAGCTGCAGGTGAATGGGGGGGGGGGGGGCATTTCGCTGGGGAGGAGAAAAAAGGAAGGAAGGAGAGGGAAAGGAAGGAAAGAAAGGAAAGAAAGGAAAGGAAGAAATAAAGGAAAAGGAAAGAAAAGAAAGGAGAGGGAAAAGGAAAGGAAAAGGAAGAAAAAAGGAAAGAAGGAAGAAAAGGAAAAGAAAAGAAATAGAAAGAAAAGAAATCAGAAAATCGAAAAGAAAAAGGAAGGAAAAGGAAAAGGAAAAGGAAATAAGATGAAAGTGAAAGAAGGAAAGAGGAAAAGGAAAAGAGAAGGAAAAAGGAAAGAAGAAAGAAGAAAGAAAAAGAGAAAAAGAAAAATCACAAAAAAAAGAGAAAAATCAGATCGAGGAAGGAAGAAGGAAAATGAGGAAAGAAAGAAAGAGAAGTGAAGAAAAGAAAGAAAGGAAAAGAAAAAAAGGAAAATGGAAGATCAGGAAAAAGGAAAATGAAAAAGGAAAAGGAAAGAGAGAAAGAAAAGTGAAAGTGAAAGAAAAAGAAAGTAAAGAAAGTAAAGAAAGAAAGAAAGAAAGAAATGAAAAAATAAGAAAGAAAAAAGAAAGAAAGAAAAAAAATGAAAGAAAGAAAGAAAGAGAAAGGAATAAAAAGAAAAAGAGAAAGAAAGAAAGTAAAGAAAGAAAGAAAGAAATGAAAAAGAAGAAAAAGAAAGAAAGAAAGAAAGAAATAAAGAAAGAAAAAAAAGAAAAAATAAAAGTAAAGAGAAGAAATAAGAAAGAAAAAATAAATGTTTGAAAATGAAGAATAAAAAAGTAAGAAATAGTAAATGAAAGTAAGAAAGTAAGAAAATAAATGAAATAAGTAAATGAAAAAGGACAGGGCAGAGAGAGAGAGAAAGAGAGAGAGAAAGAGAGAAACCCAGAGAGAGAGATTAGAGAGAGAGAGAGAGAAGAGTGAAGGAGGAAAAGAAAAAGTTAGGGAGAGAAAGTGAAGAGTGGAAAAGAGTTAAAAGGGAGAGGAGTGAAGGGTGGGGAGAGAAAAAGAGTTAAGAGAGAGTGAAGGGGTGGGAGAGAAAGAGAGATAAAGAGAGAGGTGAAGGGGAATGAGGAAGAAGAGAGATAAAAGAGTGAAGGAGAAGAGAGAGAGAGAGAGAGAGATAAGAGTGAGGGAAGAGAGATAAAAGAAGAGAAAGAGAAAGAGAAGAGAGACAGACAGGGAACAGAGACAGAGACAGAGACAGAGAGCAGAGACAGAGACAGAGACAGAGACAGAGACAGAGGCAGAGTGAGGCGAAGGAGGCAGAGGGAGGCAGAGGCAGAGGCAGAGGCAGAGGCAGAGGCAGAGGCAGAGGCAGAGAGGCAGAGGGCAGAGCGAGGCAGAGGCAGAGGCAGAGACAGAGACAGAGACAGAGACAGAGACAGAGACAGAGACAGAGACAGAGGCAGGGCAGAGACAGAGGCAGAGGCAGAGACAGAGAGAGGCATAGACAGATGCGGAGACAGAGGCAGAGGCAGAGGCAGAGACAGAGAGCAGAGGCAGAGACAGAGGCAGAGACAGAGGGGCAGAATGAGAAATAAATAAAGAAAGTGAGTACAGAGAAAGAAATAAGAAAAATAAGAGAGTGAGAGAAAGTAAAAAAGTGAGACAGTGAGAGAAAGTGACAGAGAGAAAGAGAGAGAGAGAAAGAGAGAGTGAGAGAGAGAGTGAGAGAACCAGAGAGAGAGAGAGAGAGAGAGAGAGAGAAAGAGACAGAGAGAAAGAGACAGAGAGAAAGAGACAGAGAGAAAGAGACAGAGAGAAAGAGAAAGAAAGAGAAAGAGAAAGAAAGAGAAAGAGAAAGAAAGAGAGAAAGAGCGGGGGGAGAGGGAAGGGGAGTGTGAAAGAAGACATATATCAAATATCGCCACTGCAACATATAAACCAGCAAATGATACAAACCCCTTTCTTTTCACTTCCAGGATACATATCTATATCATGGGACGAGGGTTTGATGAGGTTGTTTTCGACGTACAACTCATTTTCGTCGCGCTGCATGCTCATTCGTCCTCCCAGCGCATTTCCTGCCCAAATCATGACCAGGAGCATGACCCTCATTTGGAGTTTCGGTGTAAAATCTGCCGGTAAGAAATTGCTGTGGGTTTAACTACTGGTGAGGTTAATCACTGTCATGGTGTGGTTAATGGACAATATGGCTCACGGATACTGTGACAATAAACAAGTGACATTCAATAGTCTTATCAAAACTCCATTCATTTCGTATAGCATTGTTTTCATTGATGTCGATGTGAGTAAAGTCAAGTATTACAATCTACTAGATTTCATTTTATGATGAATAAAACAAACATGCTTGCTCAATGACATACACATGGTCACACCCGTAAGAGTATTTTAGAAGCGTAGAATCTAGCTTTTTTTTTCCCTCACATACCTTATAACTTTGTAATTATCAAGTTGCGGAAATAAAGCCATAGAGGAAAAGTTTCTTATTTTCTTTCATTATGTCCAATAAATGTATAATTTTCCTTCTAACTGAAGGCTGTGTGGAACTAAAACTATTCCGAATCGAGGTCATATTCCCAAACTGTAACGATATCGCTTAACACATGTACAGCCAAGAGTCGGATGATTACCCTACCGAGCTTTTCCTCGTCGTTCCTCTCAGCCTGGCGGGTATTTCCCTACGTCTGGTCATGCACGGGGGGAGGGGGGGGGGTTATTTAGCTGCCTGGAATTCTCTGAGAGTGAACATTCCCCTGCTTGGAGTTTTGGGCAGGAGAGCATTTCCCTGCTTATAGTCTGCTGGTGCAGTCAGTGAGTTCGCTTGATTAATTATATCGTAAGTTTTGTTTCTGTTTACTTTTTTTATAGCGATGACAAGGTTTTTTATGTTACCTTATGCAAGACTATTTATGATCTATTGATGAGCCAAATAATTCCAATACATAGGCGTTCTCTATATTAGCATCATCACCAGCCTTCGCAACTGGTGGTGAAAAGCTTCATTATGGATATGATGACCTGACGATTACTTAAGGATTAACTAAAGTGTCTCGAAGCACCTGTACGGGAATGCCCGCCTGCACAAATCGACATATATGAAAATGTCCACCTGCACAACACTGCATATAGGCATCCAATCTTTCAATCATTATTTCTTGTCATTCCTTCTTTGAATTATCAACGTTGTGATATGCGTAAATTTCTTATTTTCCATCGCATATGGTATAAATGAAAAAAAAAATTATATATATATATATATATATATATATATATATATATATATATATATATATATATATATATATTGTTTACGAAGTGACCGCACCCTTCTGAGATTGTCCCAATTACTCCGTTCCTGGGAAATCCACAAACGCGGCCTTTTGAACCAAAAGCCTTCCTAACCCCAGGCCCCCAGATCGACGTATGATTTTGTATAATCAGATTATTCCATGCATTTGTAATAGTGCATTTTCTTTAATTATCATAATGCCATTACATTTCCTTGTAAATGTATTCCAAAGCATTGAGTGCTGTACGTTACTTGTTATCAACTTGCGAAGTGTCTTATTTTTGATCCTTCTGATCATTACAGGCAAAATTTATCTTGTACTATCTGGCTGTGGAAAGCAAACTATACAGATATCCGCAACAATACAGGGAAATGCCCGCCTGTCATAAAAATGTTGGTAGGGGAGGGGGAACTTAGGTAAACTCAGGTGTAAAGATTAATTGGAATAAGTTAAAGACACAGACGCGCGCAGATAGAGCGAAATGGACACCGCCATCTTATAGAGCGGGAAAAATAGAAGGGGATAGAATATAGTTTAAGATGCGCAGGCCTTAGAATCACTCGCTCTATCGTTTGCGTATATTATTTTTCGTCTAAAACGAAGGCTGTATGGAACTGGACCTGTACCTTTACTTGAACCTGTACCATAATCATCCTACACACAAAATAAACATATCTAAAACAGAAACTTACCAATCATTTCGCACGACCAAAGAGAACAAAATTATCTCGAAATCCAACTGTAGATCAACAGCCACACTCTTTTCTTTTCTTATATTTTTTTCGATTCCCTTATAGTATATACACCCTAACCACACTTAAAAAGTTCACGAAGGAAAACAGTTCACATCACGTTACGAGTTCACACGCTTTACCACGGCTTCGTCCCTCCCACTTTGCAGTCACACTACCACAAAAACAATAGCGAGAGGCCGAGAATCCATCTTGGTGTCCCTTCACTCAACCGCTTTTGTTGACACGCACAACAGGTAAACAGAAAATCTTGACTCTGACTGCTTGTCCGCCGTAATGGGTCCTTTGGGGGAAATGGGTGTGGGCCTTGTTTTGCCA
>NC_091569.1:29802894-29807894 GCF_042767895.1 Penaeus vannamei | reverse complement strand
GACATTAATGGGAACAATGAATTGCTACACAACGCCGCGACAACCTTTGTTACAAACTTTAATAACTTGAAACTGGGACAGTTCCGTGATATACTTGACTCGCGGTTCACTGTGTGTATCACCTATTCAACAAGATTCTCCCTGTTCTGGGAATGACGTCACAACCGGGGATTGCCGAAGACCGCCGAGTTTTGCATCTTCCTTTCTAAGGGCGTTGCTCTGGGATTCTTGGGGATACCAGAGGGTCTCTGATTTTTTTTTTTTTTTTTTTTTTTTTGCATGAATAGGCTAATCATACATTATTGAACAATATTCAAAGAAAAAGCAATGCACGACAATTACTTCACATATGCCCTTTAACTCCCGACGGGCTGCGGGTCACTGCGATCATCGGGGGATTCCAGGTCGTTGTTGGCGGGAATTGCGATCGCTTACAGTAAAGTTGCACTGCTTTCTTCGTTTTCTCTT
This sequence comes from Penaeus vannamei, assembly GCF_042767895.1. Lineage (NCBI taxonomy): Eukaryota > Metazoa > Arthropoda > Malacostraca > Decapoda > Penaeidae > Penaeus > Penaeus vannamei. The sequence goes on along the minus strand of NC_091569.1, from coordinate 29,807,426 downwards.
TTGAATCCTTTTTCATGCGCCACAAACCCACTGGTGTCTTGCCATTTCTGTAATGACGCAATGTCTTACAGTGTGGGCATTGTACTTCTAGTGGCAGTACATCGTGATGTAGGTTTAGTAGGCTTGCTTCCTTATTTTGTTGATATTTCGTAGTGAAATCGAAGTAATTGTTCTCACACTGTCTAGCCATGATGGAACTGATTTGAATTGCAAAATGCTTCTCCTAGGCCCAGCTTCTATTGTCACGTGATGATCTATTCCATATCTGATTGGTTCTATTGAGTGTCTATGTTCACGTCACGTTCACGCACGAATCTAAGTGGCTCATTCGATTTCCCTCGCATACGTCATCCGCTACAAATCCGTCCGATTTCCCGTCGCTCTTAACGACTTTTTGTCATTTTGTCGCGGCGCTGGAGGAGTTAGGTTATTGCGGCTCCTGGAAATCGTGCATTTTATAGCCTCAGCAACACCGTTATTATCAATTTGCGTAGAAAATGGTATAAAAGAAAATTATCATAGAATGATGTGTTCTACCACACCGTAAGCTCAGATTCTTTAAATTAGGTGTGGGGTTGCATTTCCAATAATATCGAAATAGGAAATAGACCTAATATGTAATATTAATAATGATACTGCTAATAAGAATGATACTAATAATAACAGCAACAACTGCAACAATAATGATCAGGCGGAAGTTACGCGGCGACAGCAGTATCTGGTTTCCGCTCTGCCGTACCAGTAGCAAGGTCTATATAAGTACACTGAGCGATTCAAATTAGTCCGTCTCGCGCATGACGTCACTTGGCGTATAAGACTGGGGGTTCGACGCTAATCGTGTGGTCATTCTCGGATGTGATGTAGAGCCGTAAAGATCTCCTTGGCTCTCCCGTTTTCGCTCGCTTGACTGACCGGCGCGCGCAAAGCCTCAATGCCCAGTAAAGGTTCAGTGGTTGGTTGCAAAATTTGGGATCGCCCATCATCATTATTATAAATATATTTGTGTGTATATATGTATATTTGTATACATATATTCATATATATATATATATATATATATATATATATATATATATATATATATATATATATATAGCTGTACTCGTCTTTGAGTTTATGCAGTGCGTTGGTTGAAAATATGCCATATCTTCTTTGTATATTTTACTTCTCGTCATACCATATCTCAGCTGCAGCAAGAGAATTACAAAACTGAATTCTTGGAAAATATGTGATATTGTGATATACCTCCTACAAACAAACTCTGATAACCATCACCTGTAAAATCTCCCCAATATGCAATATGTACTTTTATAGACCTTGACCAGTAGATATTAATAATCAAAGACTATATGGAGTCTTTGGTAATAATGATAATAACATAGATAATAATGATGATGATAATGATGATTATTATAATGATAATGATGATAGTAACAATGTTAATGATAATAATAATAATAGAAGTAGTAATATTAATAGTAAAAGTAACAGTAATAACAACAATAATGATAATGATAATAGCATTGATAATATTGATAACTACAATAGTAGAAAATGAGAATAAGGAAAATAATAATAATAATAACAATAATTATAATGGTAGAAGTAGCAGTAGTAGTACTAGTATTAGTAATAACAATAGTATCAATAATAATAATGATAGAAGTAATAATGATAATAACAATAATGGTAATAATAATAATGATAACCATAATTATAATGATAGAATTAACATAACAATTATAATGATGATAATAAACGCAACAACAACAATAAGTATACTAATCATGATAGTATTAATAATGACGATAATCATAATGACAATAATGATAATGATAATGATAGCAATAGTGATACTGATACTGATAATATTAATGATAATTATATTAATAAAAGGTAAATATGTAATAATATTTATGTTAATAAAACCATTGAAGATAATAATAATGATAGAAATAACAATAATATAATAAGAATAAGAATAATAATTATTAAAACAATAGTAATGAGAAAAATGATAAAGATAATAATAGTAATAATCATTATGATATTGACAATACCAACAGCAATAATGAAAAGAGTAATAAAAATAAAACAATATTATGATGATAATGATAATAGTAATGATATTGATATTAATAATGATAGTAATTGTAATAATTGTAATAATGAATGATAATGATAATGATGATATTAATGATGAAAATAATAATAGCAAAAAATATAATGATAATGACAATAATAATAATAAAGACAGAAATGACAATGATCATGATGATACTAGAAATAATAGTAGTAGTAACAATAAAGATAATAATGATAGTAATAATAGTGATAATAGTTATAAGAATAATAAGAATGATGATAGTTATAAGGATAACAGTAATGCTAAAGATAATAGTGAAATTGATATGAAAATGGTAGTACGAGTGATAATGAAAATGATGAAAGTAATTAATAAGTAATAATAATGAAATAATGATAATGAAGTAAATATAAGTGATGATAATAATATTATAATGATTCGTTTATTAATGATGATAAATGTAATAACAATCATAATAATGATGATAATAATAGTGATAATAAAAGTGGTAATGATAATAATGATAATAATAATGATAATGTTAATAATAATAATAATAATAATAATAATAATAATAATAATGATAATATTGATAATAACAATAAAAAGAATAGGGATGATAGTGATAATAATGATTAGAATAATATATAATAATGAAATAATAACAATAGTAATAATAAGTGCAATAGAAGTAATGATATTGATAATAATGATGATGATGGTGGTGGTGAAATTAACAATAATGATAATAATGATAACAATGATAAGAAAAATAATGATAATAGTGATAATGATGATAGTAATGAAAATAATGACAAAAATGATAAAAATTGTATTAATACAATTAATAATGATAATAACTTTTAATCAAAATCATGACGATAAAGAATATAACATTGATAGTAATAATAATAACTATAAGCGACAAAAACGACAATAACATGAGCAATAGTTAACAATAAGTTAATAACAATAGTTATTACCTAATAATCATTAGCTTTTTCAGTAAGACATGCAGTTGGATATATTGAATTCGTTGCATTTGACTTAGACATCCATACGTTATAAATGTTGAATGTGTAGATAAATATCAATGTTATTAAGATACGACAAATATAACGTACCGGGTATCACAAATCATATCTAGTTTTCTTTTAATATCTAGATTGTGAACAAGGCGAAGATTCATTTCTATAATATTTTCAGAAAGCGAATTTTATTGGGTGAATAGGATTTGAACTCTCGTACATTTGTTAGTTATTGATAGACACTTTATATTTATATCTTATACTTTATAGTTTATATTCTTTATATTGGCTTGCAGTTGAATGACGCTTGTGAAGCCCTGACTTAGTTTTATTTCCCAAAAGGTTTCCATTATCATTTTAATCATTCTTTTAAAAGCCTCATGTCATAAAACATTAAGGATTAATTGGACGCTCCATAATCATGACGTTACTATCTTATTATCCAGAAATGTTGAGTTGTATGATTGGCTATAGAAAGATGTAAGGGTTTAAAAGAATGAAATAGCGAGAATATAAAAATGGGTTGTAATGAGAGTGTCGCTTGCAAGAGCAGTCGAAGTTGAGCAACGTGAGTGTGTTGCGTCGAGGAAAATATTGGAGTAGTTGAATTCTGAAATCCTGGGTAAGGCTGATATGAAGCTAGCAATATCTTTCATTCAGAGTAACGAATAAAATTTCATGTGAGTTTAGTAAATGTAACAAAAAAGCAAAAGAGTATCAAACAAAATAATACCAGTGCAATTTGTAAAGGGTATTACGTATCTCTGCCCAACGATGGAACAACGTTTAGCCGTGTTCCTGAACTATATTCTTTGATGCTTGAACACAGAGATGATCCAAGTCTTCGGAATATTGAGACTATTAAAAGAAAGTAAAGAAGTCTCTGACTGTACTGAATACCTTACTTAATTCTCAACAAAAGCTACCATTCTAGACTATCCATTGATTCTTACCGGCCATTGTTTGGGTGTGATATATGTGTACAGTGTCACAGGCACAATTACGTACAATGTATAGCAATACTTTCTGTGGTGTCAGTTATATGGTAGATTAGCGTGTACCCTGGAAGTACTGCAGCTGTTGTACACTCATCTGTTTCCAAATGACATTTCGAACAGTACAAACTAACAAGAAAAAAAGAAGTGAAATAGGATAAAATAAATAAACAGATAAATCAATAAATAAATTAATGAAAAATAGAATGGTAGAGTAGCAGATTCAGAATATGATTCCACATTAAAAAGTATTACATGAGCTATATATATATATATATATATATATATATATATATATATATATATATATATATATATATATATATATATATATATATATGCATATATATATATATATATATATATATATATATATATATATATATATATATATATATATATATATATATATATATATATATA
>NC_091569.1:29760394-29765394 GCF_042767895.1 Penaeus vannamei | reverse complement strand
ATATATATATATATATATATATATATGTATATATATATATATATATATATATATATATATATATATATATATATATATATATATATATATATATATATATTTATATGTGTGTGTGTGTGTGTGTGTGTGTGTGTGTGTGTGTGTGTGTGTGTGGTAATGAAACTCTGGTAAGGAAATTTTATACATATCTGCCTCTCATTCTGTCTATTTTCCTATATTTCTCTCTACCTATCTACCGGTCTATCCATCCATCTACCTGTCTGTCTATCTACCCACCCAACTATATGTATTTTCCATACCCACCGCCCCTGCATGTGCCAACGATGAATCGCCCAACGAGGAAATAATTGCAACGTTCTCTCGGGTTTGGATAAAATTTTCTTGGGTCTTACCTTGATTGCTTTTTCCGCTGCCTCAAGTAACAAATGACCAATTAAAGTGATTATCTATCTTGGACCCGCCTATGGTAATTAGCTCGACGTTTGCTATTACCTCTGGCTAAATTGAGTGCTGGTGTCCCCCCTCCCTCCCACACAAAAAAAGAAAGAAAAAAGAAAAGAAGAAAAGAGAAGAAAATATATTATCAACCAATAAGATGTGATTAAGAATGATGTCATTATTAAAAGTGTTTTATCTATTACGTGACGGACTCACTGATTGGCAAATGTTTGTTGTTTTGAGATTTCTATTGAAGGAAAAAACGTTTGGGAGATGAATTACGTGGAAAGCAAGAGCACTGCCAGCATAGAGATGACTCCACAAGTGCTCACCCACCAAGTAACAACACCTGATTTCTGTATTCCTTGAATATTAGGGAATATATATTTGTTTTCTATTACTTTCTGTATAGTTATTACTATTATCGTAATTATGATTTTTTAAATATTGGAAGTTATTAAAAAAAAATAAGAAAATCGCAAAAAAGGATAACTGACTCCTAGGTGACTAAGGACATGTAAACAACTGATAACTCAAATCACAATGGACATAGCACGCCCTCCACTGGGTTAAGACAGCAGCCCACTTTACATAAATGGTAACACTAGGAATACCGAGCCTATTACTTTCACCCATTACTGACGCCGCAACCACCAGTACTTTAAAAGGACATTAATGGTCTTTAATAAGAAAAGAAAAGAAAACGACTAAACATGCAATTTGAATATGGATTTTGTGGTTCTGGTAGAGGCCTAAGCTGTCTAAATGATTTTTAGTTGCTAGTATAGTTCTCATGCTTATTATCACTATTAATAATACGATCATCACTCAATTAAATCGAGAGTATCACTATCACAATCATCATTATTATCACCTATTATCATAATCATCATCATTATAATCTGGATTTAATTAGGAATAACATCAGCGAGACCTGAAGACAGCTGACAGCAAGGGCGAATTAGCTGTAAAATCCTCACTTTTGGTAAGTATTAATTTAACGAGTCACGATGAGCTAAGAGTATGTCAATAAGGGATAAAAACGTCAAACAATTAAAATTATGTCGGATTAAGATTTCCATTTCGTTTTCCAGCGGGTTAGATGGGTATAATAATCGTTCATTAAATTATTAATCGAATAGTGAATTCGATAATTGTGACGACGGTAGTGTTGCAGGTGATTGCTGATAATACTGACAATGATAATGATATCGATGAAGATGATGATAATAATGATGTAGCTCTCCAGCTTATATATTCTACGGCATAAGTTATCAACTGATAGTAAAATAAATCACAAAAGGAACAGCAAAGGGAAGAACAAGAAAACACACGAATATGCCATATGCCAAGCAATTTCGTTTGTTCTTTCGTTCTTGCTTTCGGTATTCCTGTTGCAATTTGTCCGACATGTATTCCACACAAAATCGACCACATAAAAAAAAAAAAAAAAAAAAAAAAATCCAGAATTGGATCACATACATATAGGATTATTCTAGAATGATTTGCTAATTTCCGTGATCGCTTACTTTGTCATTCAACCGGAATTCAAATGTGTAGGAAGTTCTTTGCATGGAAATTCTAAGGATGTAGCCAAATTATAATAATTTCCTATGTATAACGAAAAAAAATAGAATTTAATTGCGTCGGACACCATATGCTTCGTTTTACTGTTGGCCGATTTGTCTCCAGTAATAGGATAATTGGGCAAATATGTCGGGAGAGGTTTTCCGAAATGACTGATATAAGGCCGTGTAATAAGCATAGATTTTATTGGACGTGGCGTTTAGAAAGTGCTACAGAAGATACATACTACGCTTTGTACAACACGGTGACCCAGATACGTATCGTTATTTCTACCACAAACTGACATGTCTTCACAAGTAAGTTACTGAACCCGTGTCGGCTAATATATGCCAGCCATGCGTGATGTTGTCAGCCAGCCCAAGCGACGGACATTATTCCAGCATTATGTGGCAACCGGGGTGTGTAAGCTGCTCGCGATAATGAGGAAAGTATGAGTTTAAAGGTCGGGTAACCAGAGACGGTCACCTGGGGAAGGCAAGACGTAATTACCACATCCGTCTCCCTCCTTCACCTGTTACGGCAACTTTTCTGTTTGATGTGGCCTTCGCTGTGGCTGAGGCGCTCGGCGTGTAATGACGCTGTTTGCTCGGCGCTGTGTGGGCGGGTAATGTTTCCACGTCTTTCCCGCATTTATTACCGAACTTAAATTATTGATGTAATAACAATTACAGATAACTTTAAAAAAATACATTTATCATTGAGCTTAGACCACTGATATGATATTAACAGTTACAAATAAACAAAAAGAAAAACAAAATGAATAAGGAAAAAAATGATGCAAGAGTATCACAAAAGCTCTATATAAAGCCGAGAAACCTAGCATAAAAATATAAAAGGCGTAACACTGACTTCACCAAATACTTAATTAAAAAGTTCATCGACTTCCGCCGCTCCTTGAACCCGGCTCAGCCTAGCTTCGGAGGGTATTTTCGGAGCAAGAGCAGCTGCCAGGTAATGAGAACAGGACAGAAGACCCGAGGAACCGACGGCCAGGTAGGAAATCATAAGTCTAGGCTTATATAAAAGAGGGAGGGGGAGGGGGAGATATATTTCATTGTGTGTATGCGAACGAACGAGACTAATCTATATGTTGTAAGAAATACACGAAAATAAAAGAAATGAACAAGAATATAAAAACACAAAGAAAAAAGTCTACATATATATATATTAAAATTATAATAAAACTTCGATAAAATAATAGTAAACGACTGAGGATTTAAAGGAACAACACTTACAAAACAGTAACACACAAAGTAAAAGCAACAAACAAATACAATGAAAAAAAATTAACAAGAATAAATAGATAAAAAAAAAACAGAAACAAAACACACAACAAACAACAACAACAACAACAAAACGAACAGTCCGATGACTAAGACACAAGCCAACATCACACACAAGAGAATCAGTGTTGGTTTCCTCATGTTGCCAGATAAGCGGTGTTTCTGATTGGCGTGTGTTGAATATGTTTACAATCAATACTGCAGATGTTGCAGATTAATCAGGGAATATATGCACTGTTGCCTCCGCCATTACTCTAGCTGGAGCCTTAACACGAACGAATAAGAGAAATACAAAGATAATGATGTTAATAATAACAATAATTGTAATTATAATTATGATGATGATAATAATAATAATGGTGATAATGATGATGATAATGATAATGATGATGATAATAAAAATAATGATGGTAATAACAGTAATAATAATAGCAGTAATGATAATAATGATAATAACAATAATAATAATAATAATAATAATAATAATAATAATAATAATAATAATAATAATAATAATAATAATAATAATAGTAATGATGATAAAAGTAATTATAGAATTGATAATAATAATAATAATAATAATAATAATAATAATAATAATAATAATAATGATAATGATAATAATAATAATAATGATACTAATAATGATAATATTGTTCATAATAATAATAATAATAATAATAATAATAATAATAATAATAATAATAATAATAATAATAATAATAATAATAATAATAATGATAATAATAATGATAACAATAATAAGAACAAGAATAATAAAAATATTAATAAGAATAATAAGAACATTGATCATAATGATAACAACAGCAACAACAACAACAATAATAGGAGCAACAATAACAATAAAAACAGCAATAAGAACAACGATAATGGTAACAATAATTGTACTAATAATAACGATGATAGTATAATGACACTAATAATAATAACAATAATGATATTAATACTGTAATGATTCCAATAATAATGATGATAACAGTAATAATGATGATAACAATGATGATAATAATAGTATGATTGGTAAGGAATGAACTAGTTATAGCAATGATGACAAATCTAATGATCAAAAATAACACCAGCAGATATTTAGTGATAGAGAAGTCCAAAGGAAAGACATCATTGGAGCATACCATTTGTTTTCTTGTCAATCTGTTGTTCTTTTGTGCAAATGTTTTAAATGTTTCAATTTCCTCACTCTCTTTTCATTTCATTGTATTATTCTTTGTTTTAGGGAACTAGCGGCACCGACATTGAGAATGGGAAAATCACAACAGATGGTAACATTTTGAAGAATCTTAAATTCTAGAAAAGAAAGAAAGAAAAAAAAAAAATAGAGATAAAAAAAAACAATTATATTTGCCTGGAATTCAGTTTTTAAGAAAATGAAGATATTTCATTAAGTGAAGCTATTATAATGATAAAAAATCTAATGATGTAGAATAAGTTATCGCATTTCAGTTATAGGAATGTAGTATTTAACATTTTCATATGAGCTATATTTTCCAGAAAATAACGTACGATGCGAGAATTATAGTGGCAAAGAAATGAAAATAAAACATTAAGTAGTTTTTCAAGGGAGGTTTTGAACTGCAAATTATCAACCATTTGTGAAGTTTCTAATAACCTTTAAGGATAAAATATAAAAATAAACGTTTTTAGAAATAAATAAAA
>NC_091569.1:29732894-29737894 GCF_042767895.1 Penaeus vannamei | reverse complement strand
AGATTCTCAGGTCATAACAGATGGTTTGGAAGAGAGAAGGAGAGGAAACGAGGTATATTATGGGACAAGGGAGATAGAGAAAATAATAATGAAAGAGAAAGAGAGTTGAGATGCTTAAAGAGAAAAGGGAAGTGGTAGAAGTGAACAGCATAATAACGAAAAGAAAGAATTACGTGTAATAATTATAAGATAACAAAAAAAAAAGATGAATAACCATAATAGAGAAAAGTGCAAACAAACATAATTGCGTGCAACTAATCATGCATATCATAATAATCCATTGAATATAACTACATCATCATGACCTTCCAGACCGCGTTTTCTCCTTCCCTTTCCTTTCATTTTCCTTTTTTTTCCTAACTCGTGTCAGTATCAGATGAATAACCATAATAGAGAATAACGTAAACAAACATAATTACGCGCAACTAATCATGCATATCATAATAATCCACTGAATCTAACACTATCACCATGTCCTTCCCCACCACATTCTTTTCTCCTCCCGTTCCTTTCATTTTCATTTTTTTTTCTAACTCGTGTCAGTGTCAGATGAATAACCAAAATAGAGAAAAACAAACATAATTATGCACAACTAATCATGCATATCATAATAATCCCTTCCACACTTAGTTTTTTCTCCTCCCTTTCCTTTCCTTTTCATTTTTTCTCTCTAACTCGTGTCAGCGCCACATCCGTCGTGCGCCAAGAGGCAAGCGCAGGAACTCATCAGCTCGCGCCTTTAAGCCCTTCAGAGGTCCTGCGCCTCAACGACCTCGCTCTTATTCAGCGCTTCCCTGTGATAACTCCATTCGCCTTCGCTCCGGCGGCTTCTTTGGAATAAGAAACTGCAATGGCTTAAAAAAAATGTTAAATTACGTACGATTTGGATGTTTGGTTGGTTTCGTTATAGTGGTTGTTTATTTTTATTTTTGTATATATATTATTTTTGTTATTATTATGATTTTTTGAATGCTGTTGTTTTCGATTTTCTGTCCGATTCCTTTCCATTGAAATAAGAAATTGCACGTTTAAAAAAAAAAAATACAAAAAAGTTAAATTACGAACGATTTGGGTATTTGGTTGATTTCGTTAAAGTGGTTGATCTTTACTTTATTATTATCATTATTATTATTATTATTTTAAATGCTGTTGTTTTCGATTTCCTGTCCGATTCCTTTGTATATCAAACTTTCCCTTGAAATAAGAAACTGCACTGGCTTAAAAAAAAAAAAAAAAAAAAAATCCGTTAAATTATGTACGATTTGGATATTCTTGATTTCGTTATAGTGGCTGATTTTTTTTCCTTAATGCTGTTGTTTTCAATTTTTGTCCGATCTGTTACCGGTGGCTTCTCTGGCTAATATTCCTTTATATATCAACTTTTCCCTTGAAGTACTTAATTCCAACATAACCAAGGCTCTTCCATCATAATTAATCTCAATCGAACTCAACTCTTAATTCATAAACCACTATCTTGGTACCCCTTATAAGGAAATCTAAACGAATATTCATCTTCCCTTCAATAACTTGAGCAGGAGGAGGAGGAGGAGGGGGGGAGGGGAGGGGGTTATTGTTCAGCTTTCGACCTCCCCAATAGCCTCCGTGCCTCCTCTCCCCTCTTGCAATTTCCCCTCTCCCCTCTCTCCCCTCTCTCCTCTCTCCTCTCTCCCCTCTCTCCTCTCTCCTCTCTCCCCACTCGCCTCTCTCCCCTCTCCCCTCTCTCTCCTCTCTCCCCTCTCCTCTCTCCCCTCTCTCCCCTCTCCCCTCTCTCCTCTCTCCTCTCAACCCTCTCTCCTCTCCCCTCTTTCCCCTCTCCCCTCCCTCCTCTCTCCCCTCTCCCCTCTCTCCCCTCCCTCCTCTCCCCTCTCTCCTCTCTCCCCTCTCTCCTCTCTCTCCCCTCTTTTCTCTCTCTTCTCCCCTCTTGCAATTTCCCCTCTCTCCTCTCTCCCCTCTCTCCTCTCTCTCCCCTCTTTTCTCTCTCCTCTCCCGTCTTGCAATTTCCCCTCTCTCCTCTCTCTCCCCTCTCTCCCCTCTCGGCCTCACCGCTACCTCGCCAACCTCCCTCTAAAACCTCTTCTCCGTGTTCTCTCAACCACGTCATCGGCTCGCAATAACGGCCTTGACCAAGAGCCTCTCGCCCGTTTGCCTCTTCCTCTTTCTCTCTCCCTCATTTCTCCATTTTTGGGAATTTTTCGTTCCTCTTTTTCCTTGTTTCTTCTTTCTTTTTGCTTCTCCTACCTCTCCTTTCTCTCCATTTTTTTTTATCTCTCTTCTCCTTTGTCTCCTCTTCTTTCTTGTATTTCCTCCCTCTCCTTTCTCTCCATTTTTTATTATTTTTTTTATCTCTCTTTTCCCTTGCCTCCTTTTCTTTCTTGCCTTTCCTTACTCTCCTTTCTCATTATCTTTTATTTTTTATTTTCATCCCTCTTTTCCCTTCTCCTTCTTTCTTATCCTTCCTCCGTCTCCTTTCTCCTCATTTTTTTTATTCCTCTTTTCTCTCCCCTCCTCCTTTTCTTGTTTTCTTTTCATTCCACTTTTCTCTCCCCTCCTCTTCTTTCTTGCCCTTTCCCCCTATCATCGTTTTCCCCATGTTTAGTATTTTTATCCCACTTTCCCTTTCTTTTTCTTCTTCATTGCCTTTCCTCCCTCTTCTATACCGCGATCAAGACCTTTACGCCTGTGCTCCTCTTGATCTCTCCCTTCTCTTATTCTCTCCATCTTTCCTCTTCCACCCTTTCTATCCCACTCCCCCCTTCCCACCCCTCTCTCTCCTTCCAACCTTCCTTCGTCCTTTTTTTCCACCGATATCTCCCCTCTTCCCCTCAAATTCCCCTCCCTTCCCTCCCTTCCCTCCCTCCCTCAATTCCCACCCCTACCCTCTCTCTCCTTACAACCTTCCCTCATCCTTTTTCCACCGAAATCTCCCCTCCCCCTCCCTTCCCTCACATCCCCCTCCCTCCCCTCCTTCCCTCCCTCCGCCCATCCTTCCGAGCGTGTGATCACCCTCCCCTCCCCTCCTTCCCTCCCTCCCTCCCTCCTCCCCCCCTACAATAAAGCCAAGCTCATTTTTCGCACATGGATGGTTTCTGGTGTGGCCGGGTATTGTTAAAATCTTGAACCTCATCAGAATAGCTCCCCCGGGGGGCTCGGCCGCGATATGCGATTGGATCCCCGGATGCAGAAGACGCCCGTGTCGGGATCTGATTTTTTTTTTTTTTTTTTTTCTTCTCTGTCTCTTTTTTCTGTTTCTCTTTTTCTGGATTTGTTTTTCTTTTCTTTCTGTTGCTGGGCGTTGAGGGAAATTAGGCTTGGTGTCAAAATTATTTATTATTATAATCTTTTTTTTACTTAATATTATTTGTTTATTTATTATCATTATTTATCATTTGTATTTGTTGATTATTTTTTTCGACGGACATTATGCCATGACGCTTTCTTTCTTTCTTTCTTTTTCTTTTTTCTAGACATTGAGGAAAAAAAATAAGTATGGCGTCAAGATTATTTACTTCGAAGCTTCTATCCAATTTATTTTATTTTATTTTTGCTCCGATGGTCTTTCCAATCCCGAGGCCCAAGCTGAAATAAGGTCATTGGAGGTCGGGTGAAAAGAGAAAAGAAATATTTGATTAAATAAGTAGAAAAGAGAGAAATGCGGACTACTAAAAATAAAAAAAAGACAAAAAAATTGAAAACCGTCATTAAACCTCTAGGCGTATGATCACGCGGTCCTAATCTTCCGATAATGACCTAACTGCTATGTCAGTGAATTAACTGATTACGCCTATTTCAGGAGATCGACCATTTTTTTTCGTCTTGAATAATTCTGTCCCGATAAAAGTCTCGCGGCCACAATTTATCCGACTTTGTCATTGGTGATTGCGGTGGAAAGGGATAACATTATTTTTATGAGGGTATCTCGATAAGGCCGACTGGTAAAGAGTTCGCGTTATTTATTATTACTTGAGCACCCTGTTATCTTCCCTCCTTCTTCTCTTCTTCTTTCTCTCTTCTCTTCTTTCTTTTGGCTCTTACTGCGTCCATATATCCTTCTCCCTTCGCCTTTTTTCCCTTCATTCAGGATATATAATTATGCTTAAGTTTTCTGTTATCTTCATTTTTCCTCTCTCCAACACTCTTCCACTTATCACTTATCTTTTTCCCCTTCCTCCTCTGACCATTCTCTCTCTTTCACCTCCCTTTCAATCATCCCTCTCCTCTGTCTCTCCATTTTCCTTGTTTTCCTATCACAAACTTTCTCCTACTTCTTGCTCTCTCCTTTCCCTCGCGTGCGATATTCCCGAACGAACGACACAGAACAGAAGATAGAATGAAGGCAAAGAAAAGGGGGAACCAGGGGGAAGACGCGCATAAGAGCCAGTTCAAGAAGTGTTAGAATAAACACCCCTTTTCCGGCTGATGTATGCCCCTGTACACACGCCTTCCATACGCACACTCTCCCTCCCCAATTACGATACAGGGAGAGTGGGTCCGATCCCGTGCGCGGATACCCATGCCATAATACAGTATAGAAAACCTATAGCAAATAAAATTGCCAGTCCCTTCAGACACAAGTAAGACGGCCATTTCCGCTCAGATAAGACCGACGCCGAAGGTTTGGGGAGAAAGAGGAAATAGGAAACCTCCCAAGATCCTTTCAGCAAGTGAAGCTCCCCAGGCAACCACGCCGAGGGAGAGAGCCAGGCGGAGGCGGCGAGGTTCACACTTGGGGAGGGAGAGGGAAGGGTGAAGGGAGAGGGGAGGGAAGGGGTGGGGAGAGGGAAGGGTGAGGGGAGAGGGAAGGTGAGGGGAGAGGGAAGGGTGAAGGGAGAGGGGAGGGAAGGGTGAGGGAGAGGGAAGGGGGGAAGGGTGAAGGGAGAGGGGAGGGAAGGGGTGGGGAGAGGGAAGAGTGAAGGGAGAGGGAGGGAAGGGTGGGGAGAGGGAAGGGTGATAAGAGGGTGGGGAGAGGGAAGGTGAAGGGAGAGGGAAGGGTGAGGGGAAAG
>NC_091569.1:29707894-29712894 GCF_042767895.1 Penaeus vannamei | reverse complement strand
GAGAAAGACCCGACTGAAGCTTCGAAAGTGAGGTTCGAAGAGGATTCGGTCCCTTAAGAGAGACCAGAATGAAGCTTCGGAAAGAGGTTCGAGGAGGATTCGGTCGCTTGAGGAAGACCAAAGTGAAGCTTCGGGGAAAAGGTTCGAGAAGGATTCGGTCGCTTGAGGAAGACCAAAGTGAAGCTTCGGGGAAAAGGTTCGAGAAGGATTCGGTCGCTTGAGAAAGACCCGACTGAAACTTCGAAAGTGAGGTTCGAAGAGGATTCGGTCCCTTAAGAGAGACCAGAATGAAGCTTCGGAAAGAGGTTCGAGGAGGATTTGGTCGCTTGAGAAAGACCCAAGTGAAGCTTCGAAAGTGAGGTTCGAAGAGGATTCGGTCCCTTAAGAGAGACCAGAGTGAAGCTTCGGGTAAGAGATTCGAGAAGGATTCGGTCGCTTGAGAAAGACCAAAGTGAAGCTTCGAAAGTGAGGTTCGAGGAGGATTCGGTCCCTTAAGAGAGACCAGAGTGAAGCTTCGGGTAAGAGATTCGAGAAGGATTCGGTCGCTTGAGAAAGACCAAAGTGAAGCTTCGAAAGTGAGGTTCGAGGAGGATTCGGTCCCTTAAGAGAGACCAGAGTGAAGCTTCGGGTAAGAGATTCGAGAAGGATTCGGTCGCTTGAGAAAGACCAAAGTGAAGCTTCGAAAGTGAGGTTCGAGGAGGATTCGGTCCCTTAAGAGAGACCAGAGTGAAGCTTCGGGGAAGAGGTTCGAGGAGGATTCGGTCGCTTGAGAAAGACCCGACTGAAGCTTCGAAAGTGAGCTTCGAGGAGGATTCGGTCCCTTAAGAGAGACCAGAGTGAAGCTTCAGGTTAGAGGTTCGAGGAGGATTCGGTCGCTTGAGGAAGACCAAAGTGAAGCTTCGGGGAAAAGGTTCGAGGAGGATTCGGTCGCTTGAGGAAGACCAAAGTGAAGCTTCGGGGAAAAGGTTCGAGGAGGATTCGGTCGCTTGAGAAAGACCCGACTGAAGCTTCGAAAGTGAGGTTCGAAGAGGATTCGGTCCCTTAAGAGAGACCAGAGTGAAGCTTCGGGTAAGAGATTCGAGAAGGATTCGGTCGCTTGAGAAAGACCAAAGTGAAGCTTCGAAAGTGAGGTTCGAGGAGGATTCGGTCCCTTAAGAGAGACCAGAGTGAAGCCTCGGGAAAGAGGTTCGAGGAGGATTCGGTCGCTTGAGAAAGACCAAAGTGAAGCGTCGATAAAGAAGTTCGAAGAGGGTTCAATCACTTAAGAGAGACCAGAGTGAAGCCTCGGGAAAGAGGTTCGAGGAGGATTCGGTCCCTTAAGAGAAACCAGAGTGAAGCTTCGAAAGTGAGGTTCGAGGAGGATTCGGTCCCTTAAGAGAGACCAGAATGAAGCTTCGGGAAAGAGGTTCGAGGAGGATTAGGTCGCTTGAGAAAGACCCGAGTGAAGCTTCGAAAGTGAGGTTCTAAGAGGATTCGGTCGCTTAAGTGAGACCAGAATGAAGCTTCGGGAAAGAGGTTCGAGGAGGATTAGGTCCCTTAAGAGAGACCAGAGTGAAGCCTCAGGAAAGAGGTTCGAGGAGGATTCGGTCGCTTGAGAAAGACCAAAGTGAAGCTTCGAAAGTGAGGTTCGAGGAGGATTCGGTCCCTTAAGAGAAACCAGAGTGAAGCCTCGGGAAAGAGGTTCGAGAAGGATTCGGTCGCTTGAGAAAGACCAAAGTGAAGCGTCGATAAAGAAGTTCGAAGAGGGTTCAATCACTTAAGAGAGACCAGAGTGAAGCCTCGGGAAAGAGGTTCGAGGAGGATTCGGTCTCTTAAGAGAGACCAGAATGAAGCTTCGGGAATGAGGTTCGAGGAGGATTCGGTCACTTAAGAAAGACCAAAGTGAAGCGTCGATAAAGAGGTTCGAGGAGGATTCGGTCGCTTTGAGAAGCTTCGAAAGTGAGGTTCGAAGCGGAGACCCGAGTGAAGTTTCGGGAAAGGGCTTCAAGGGGTTACGAAGACGAAAACTGGGAACTAAGAGAGAATTTGTTGTCGAACCGGATCGGACGCCAGTAAACGTTTTGGAATGATCTCATGAGAAGCTCGACTCGATTTGAGCGAAGCCTTGGAGACTTTCGGCGGAGTGTTGGCGAGGCGAGATATGATACGAACTGACCCGGGAGCTTTGCGGCTTCCTGGGCCTCAGAAGCAGTCATCTCGGAAGCTCTTTTCGAAGACGTGGAATTACATTTCCTGTATTTCGATAAATGGGTTTTGTAAGAGAGACGAAATGTGATCGGATTTTCGACTTTGTAGAATGTGTTGCCCGGACTGGAAATTCAGCGCAGGTAATACTGTGCTGCTGTTTTCCCAGGAGGGTGAAATACATCAATTAAAAGAAAAATGAAGTAATTCAAAGCGAGAAAAGAAGGAGAGAGTGAGAGAGAGAGAGAGAGAGAAAGAAAAGAGAAAGAGAGAGAGAGAGAGAAAGAGAGACGAAGACCAAGAAAAAAAAGTGTCCAACAGAACCTACCATGTGATGCAACATGTAGCTAATCAAGCTAGTGAATTCACGAAGCCACATGCTACGGCTCAATAAAGCGAATTTGAAGAGCGGAATTGTACAAGTTATATGGAGTGCAATGCTATACACACTATCAAACTAAAGACATATTTTTAAAAATTAGTAAAGATATCATCAGTATACCCTAATGAAACATAATGGGACTAGACCAATGATATAGTTTTTCTTCGTGTTCTTTTTAGCAAGATGTAGAAGGAGCGTTTATAAGAGTTGAAAAAATAAATGAATAAATAAAAAAGTAATAATAAAAATAAAAATAAAAAAGGGAACAATCGTATCCTCCACTCAAATGCTATATTTTGAGCCAGGGTATTAGGAAATAAACATCAGCTTTCTAGTTTTCCCCAGCTATCGAAAGCCATCGACCTAGACTTTGACAGTGTGACAGCAAACGAATCGAAGCGATAGACGTTGTACGCCGCAGAACAATATAATGCTTAAAAAGTCTTCGAGACCGAACAATTGCCTGCGGTTAATCTGCCAAAGAAGATAAATCTCTGTTGAACAAAATAAACCAATGCGACAATAAGGAAACGGACAACGAGAACAGAAAACGATGAAAAGAAACGAATATTAAAGTAGGGACCACAGAAAAAAAGCAAAGAAAAAAACGCAAACAAGATCGATTGTTAGATGAAAAGAACTAAGCAAACTAAGCCAGAAAGAGAGAAAGAAACAACTAAAATCTCAAGAGAAAACAAACAAAAACGAGAGAGAGAGAGAGAGAGAGAGAAATACAACAACAGCAAAACCATCAGATTAAAAAAGAAGAGAAAGATATATATATATATATATATATAAGAGAGAGAGAGAGAGAGAGAGAGAGAGAGAGAGAGAGAGAGAGAGAGAGAGAGAGAGAGAGAGAGAGAGAGATAAAGAAAGAAAGAAAGAGGGAAGAAAGAGAGAGAGAGAGAGAGAGAGAGAGAGAGAGAGAGAGAGAGAGAGAGAGAGAGAGAGAGAGAGAGAGAGAGAGAGAGAGAAAGAAAGAGAGAAAGATAGCAAGGGAGAAAGAGAAAGAAAGAGAGAGAAAGAGACAGAGAGAGAAAACCAAACAAGCAATCAAAAAAGTCACCCCCGCCTGCGCTCCGACAGACCCAAAAACGACAACAAAACAACATCAAACCGGCCGGCCCGCCTCTAGAGGGAAACAATCCCCTTGAAACTCCAAGAAAACGACGCCGTATACAAAGGGGGAACACGGCATTCATCAACGGCAAAGGCTCTACGTTTATGATCTTATTTGCAGAGTCGGCGAAACTTTAATGGGTTCCGGCAGCACTTTCGACGCTAAGGAAAGTGGCTGCCGATACACCCATATCTGCAGCCATCAAAATTTTACCGCCCCGTAATGAAACGCTATTTCGAAACTGGGGGGGGGGAAGCTTTTTTTATGTGTGTGTGTGACTAATCTTTGGGTGTTTGTACTTCTGTTTTTATCTTTGTATCTGTGTATTTCTTTTCTTTGTTTCTTTTCTGGTGTTTTATTGTTTGTCTCTCTAGCTTAGTTGTGCTGTCTCTTCTGTTTGTTTACCTGCTCTGTTTCTTTCTTTCTGTCTCTCTCTCTCTGAATCTCTATTTTTCTTTTTCTCTGTCTATTCCCCCACTCTCTCCCTCCCTTCTTCTCTCTCTCTCTCTCTCTCTCTCTCTCTCTCTCTCTCT
Source organism: Penaeus vannamei (assembly GCF_042767895.1). Lineage (NCBI taxonomy): Eukaryota > Metazoa > Arthropoda > Malacostraca > Decapoda > Penaeidae > Penaeus > Penaeus vannamei. Next base: position 29,708,672 of record NC_091569.1, on the reverse strand, counting down.
CTCTCTCTCTCTCTCTCTCTCTCTCTCTCTCTCTCTCTCTCTCTCTCTCTCGCTATCTCTCTCTCTCTTGAGAGGATGGGAGTCGTGGTGTAAAAAAAACTATATTGCGGTTTTTAATCCTATCTGAAATAAAGCGGATAATCTCTCAAGCTATATGAATGCATAATGAAGAAAAAAAGCCAGTGGAAAAAGGAAGAAGCACAAGAGGTAAAAGTAGTCTCCAAAGTTTCTCAAAACTTCGGACGTACTATTTTCCGACCAAGTTTAAGCTAATTCCTTCCCTTCATAACTGTTTGCATATTTGCAGAAAGTTGTGTCGTGTTTTAGTTCGAGCTGCGAGACAATTGTTTTTATGCTGACGATAAACACGATTATTCTACTGCCAGAGATACTCATAACTGCTCTTAAATGCTGCAATTCCTAAAGATATGTCCTTCATACTGCAATGACTTTCATGATAATATTTACATAATAGTGTATCAAGATGATGATAGTGTATATGATTCTGATAAGGTTGTAATAATAAGAGGCATATTTAAAACACCAGGAATGATGATAATAATATAATTATAATAATGGTAATCAAAATAATAACAGAAATAACAGCGATACTTAGATCTGTGATAAAATAATCTTAGTAATGATTATAAAAACTATAGTTGTAAGATATATTACAATTACCCTGGTGTCAATGGTGGTAATAACATTGTTATCACGGGTATCCCCAGCTGAACATCCGTGATATGATCTGTGAAATAGGCTGCTGTGAGGATAATAC
>NC_091569.1:29680394-29682894 GCF_042767895.1 Penaeus vannamei | reverse complement strand
CGCACCGTACCCAATATATCTCAAGCATTATAGCACATGTCAGCACATCGGGATTGCCTTCTGAAGCAATTGCCTGTGAGCTCAAGGACCAGCATCTGATTCCCCGTTATTGCCTAAGAAGCCGCACAAATATCAAATTAGTATTCCTCCTCGGGCTCTTCGTTCCTCTTAAGGAGCTAAGTCGTCTGGAGTACGATTTCCGAGTCTTGGGAACCTCACCTAGCAACTACCTGTGGGAGGAGGGTGGAAGGGAGGAGGAAGAGGAGGACGGGGGGGTGGGGGGTGGAAGGGAGGAGGAGGAAGGTAGGAAGAGGAAGGGAGGAATAAAAGGGGGAGGGGGAGGAAAGGGGAGGGGGAGGAGGAGGAAAGAGGATGAAGGAGGAGGACGGGGGAGGGTGAAGGGGATGGAAGAGGAGGGGGAAAGGAGAGTGAAGGGGGAGGAGGAAGAGGAGGAGGAGGAGGGAGTGGGGAGTTCTAGTGGCGCTAACTTTTATTTTCGTTCTTGTATGTCTGGAACGAGGCTAGTTATAAAATTCTGTTCTGATATCTCTGGCTGGGTGCTTGGATAGATGGATGGATAGGTGGGTGGGTGGCTGTCTGTCTGACTATCTGTCTGTCTGCCATTCTTTTTGTCTCGCTTTATCTCTCTCTCTCTCTCTCTCTCTCTCTCTCTCTCTCTCTCTCTCTCTCTCTCTCTCTCTCTCTCTCTCTCTCTCTCTCTCTCTCTCTCTCTCTCTCTCTCTCTATCTATCTATCTATCTATCTATCTATCTATCTATCTCTATCTCCCTCCCTCCCTCCCTTTCTCTTTCTCTCTCTTTCTCTTTCTTTCTTTCTCCCTTTTTCTCTTTCGCCATGACCCTCATGCTCTCGTTCTCTTTCTCTTTCCCTCTTGCTGTCCCTATCTATCTAACAAACTATCGGAGAACAAAGATCTTTTTCAGAGGGTCATTTCTTAATGAATAGTTAGCCGGATCTTGAGCTTAGATTCTTGGCTCAAAGTTGAAATGAAGATCAAAGAACCACGTGGATTCTTGATAATGTATTTTGTAGTAAGTTCGTAAATATATTCCGGTCACGGAAGTTCGCTCAATGGACACCGTAACTTTCCCGCTCCCGCTTTTTGCAACTTCTTACTTGCGGGAAGTTGTTCAGGCACGTTAAAATGCAACACATCAAAAATTCGTAATTGTGAGAGGCATAGCGAGGCCCAACTTTCCTACGGTGGGGAGGAGGGGGTGGGGGGTAGGAAAGGTGTGGGAGGGTGGAGGGGGTAGGAAAGGTGAAGGGGGGTGAGGGGGGGTAGGAAAGGTGTGGGAGGGTGAGGGGGGGTAGGAGAGGTGAAGGGGGGTGGGGGGCAGGAAAGGTGTGGGAGGGTGAGGGGGGGTAGGAAAGGTGAAGGGGGTGGGGTAGGAAAGGTGTGGGAGGGTGAGGGGGGGTAGGAAAGGTGAAGGGGGGTTGGGGGTAGGAAAGGTGAAGGGGTAAGGGGGGAGTGGAGGGGAGCAGATGAGTAAATGGTCGCGGGGGGGGGGGGGATTGAGGATTGGGGAATGGCGGGGGTACGGTAAGTCCGTGGTGTAAGGGTGGGTACTTTATTTCCTATATGACGAAGGAAAACCATCTGTAGATGTCCTCGGTGTATCCGATGTGTGGTTTGTGCGGATAAAGAGAAAGAGAAAAGTGTGGGTTCAACACTGATATATTAACGTCGTGTCTGAGTTAACGCCCAGATAACAAATAATCCAAATGGAATATTAACAGAGAGTGAATAACTAGAAATCATTTTTGTATGGTACATTGGTGTTTGCTTAATTCCAGATTGGAAAACGGCGATATAAATAAACTAAATTTATTATTGCTTTACATTAATTGCTGTTGAATTTTTGCTCGATGTTCTCTATGGATTACTGCCTGATCATTTTCAGTATGAGTGTGTACTGATAAGTGATATGTAACCGTTAGATTTTTTTATCTGCGTTGCATAACCTAGGCTGCGGATTAATGTAGTGTTGCATAATCAGTGCTATTTTTGTTGCAACAGACTTATGCGTTTAGTGGCATGCGTTATATCGCTATAAGTTTTGTAGTATACTAGGTTCGTTTTATTGTGATTTGCAAAGGACTGCCTCTTAAAAAAAGTGGTTTGTGGTTCATTAGAGTATCGAGATGTGACAGTTTATTGCTTAGGGTTAGCATAATATCATACAAAGGACACACATGTATATGCATCTGTGTGTGTGTGTATTTGTTTATTTGTGTGCATGTTCGTGAGTGACTATGAATGTGTGTCTGTGTATATATTTGTACTTAATGGTGAATATTTTTCCTATGTGTGATAAGTGTATGTATGTTTCTTTTTTGTATTCCTTGTGGATAGGAGGACGTGGAAAGAATACTTCCAACGTATGTCGCCGCTTGTCGTAAAAGGCGATTATAAGGACCCGTACCAACCTGCACCGGGCCAGCGTGGTACCGTACGACCCTTTTCCTCTCTATGATA
>NC_091569.1:29675394-29677894 GCF_042767895.1 Penaeus vannamei | reverse complement strand
ACTGGAATTATTAAAGGCAAGTTTGCTGCACCGTTTGCATCTGCCTAGCCGTGAGCTTAACTGTTGATTTCCCTAAGTACTGTAGATTTGTATGTGTGTGTGTTTATAATATATATATATATATATATATATATATATATATATATATATATATATATATATATATATATATATATATATATATATATATATATATATATATATATATATATATTTATATATATATATATATATATATAAACACACACACATATCTATATTTATCTATCTATCTATCTATCTATCTATCTACCTATATATATATATATATATATATATATATATATATATATATATATATATATATATATATATATATACATATCTATCTATGTATCTATATATATACATATCTATCTATCTATCTATCTATCTATCTATCTCTCTATCTATCTATCTATATAAATATCTATCTATCTATCTATCTATCTAAATATATACATGTCTGTCTATCTATCTATCTATCTATCTATCTATCTATCTATCTATCTATCTATCTATATATATATATATATATATATATATATATATATTCATATACATATACATATAAATACATAAAGCCATCCCAGTTTTCTGAATCTATTCCCAAACCAATCTGCAGCTGTTGCCCAGATCGCGGAGCCTCGCACTAATCCCCTGCTTTCTGCTGTTATTCCCGTCCACAGATTCGGGTTTGTAAAGATGCGGAAGCCTAATGGAACTAATAGCATTCTTGCTTAAGTTCTAAAATACTTTGGTTTTTATTCTTTTGCTCCGCCCTTCCTTAGGAGGGTGAATCTTCTGCGTCTTTCATTTAAGAATTTATTACTCGTTATGTCGTTCTTTATATCTTTATATATTTACTTATTCGTGTATATGTTTCTGTATTCATTCATTTATTCATTTCTTAAAAAAAAAATGTATTCTTATCTCGAATCTTGTGTTCATCCTTTGAGAAATTTGTATTCTCTGATATGAATATTCTTGATGTTTTAAAGGTTACAGTATGACATTAGATATATATATATATATTTTCTTTTGCAAGCCATCACGTATTTTAAGTTAATTTTTGGTATTCTTATCTTTAGTGGTTGAATGCACTTCATCTAAAATCTTCATACACAGTGGCATCCTATAAAAATATATTTTCACCCTTTCCATAATACACTGTCTCATAGCTCGCGCTGTGATGCCAAAAATCTTCATCCAATCCTTCTCGGTCTACTGTGTTTGTTCTCAGTATTCTTTCTTAATCATGTTCGCAGATGCTAATGAGAATCCTAAGACGACCTTAAACTACTATAATGAAACAAGGTGTAAACTCTAATGATTTTTGTTTACGATTATTTTTTTTGCAGAATCGAAATGACAGCCTTATCTATTATCAGCGATCTGCTTCTATCTCCCAGCGATCAGGAGAGTAATCTGCCAGCTGATCTTTTTTTCGTTGGTTCGTTCGTTCGGATGAATTGCTTCTAGGACCTGGAAGCCACTATCAGGGAGGCCACAGTGTGCAGTTCCTCCATGTTAACGCCCCAAAACACAGGTGATTTGTTGCTGTTTTGTTTGTTTTGATTATCGGTGTTTCTGGATGCTTAGGTTAGGTTATAGAGTCTGAGAAAAAAAATAATTAATTACAAAACTAACTATATAGCTTTCTATGGGAGAAAAACGAATATGAAGTATCCCCAAAGGCAGTCTGTTCATTCTATGATCATTCTCAGTATGATTTTCGTTTTACCGTTGCTAGACACCAGAGCTAAGAACCTAAGCAAAACACAAGTATGAAGATCTAGATTTTCTTAACAAAAGAAAAAGAAAAAAATTAATGTTTTAATTCAGGGGGTATGCATCATATATCTCTTTTAGAACCTTAACATACGAGGTCTTGAATCAAAAGCAATCGTATATAATCCAAATTTTATTCCATTTACAGACAGACACGCGGCCGGGCCAGAGTGAGGGTCAGGGGGACCCACCGAGAGCCTCGAGCAACACAGCTGATCACGACGCCGCTACTACAAGCGTCTAAAGATGTACTTTTACAAAATAATAATCATAAAAACTTCTCAGATATGTTGTATGATATGGGTATGTTGGCGGACGCGTGAGAGAAGGAGAGGAGGAGGTTAAGCCTGAACGAAGAGAATTATGACAAAAGAAGAAAACATGTGAATGAGAATAAGTAACTAAACAACGCATTTTACGTGTTCTGATCTTAAGCTCGGATCACACTCAACTCAACTTTTGATTGGTCAGCTGACATGACCTCGGCGAGGCTGTCTCGGGATCCCAGGACAGAGAAGACTAGTGTGACCGTAGCCTTAGAATCCCATGAGGAGAAACAACATACAAAACACATCGAATCACACCTTTTGCTTTATTAAGTTATTCATTCTCATCCACATGGTTTTCCACGATCCTTCGCAGGAGGTGGAAGGAAGGGGCAGGTGGGTGGGGGAGGGGGGCGACGAAGAGG
>NC_091569.1:29630394-29632894 GCF_042767895.1 Penaeus vannamei | reverse complement strand
CCTCCCCTCTTCTTGCCTCTCTCCTTTCCCTAGACTTCTATCCCCTCCCCTCAACTTGCCTCTGTCCCTCCCCCTCCCGCCTTCCCCTAGACTTCTATCCCCTCCCCTCCCTCCCTCCCTCCCCTCCCCTCTCCTTCCCTCCCTCTCCTTCCCCTAGACTTCTATCCTATCCCCTCCCATCTACTTCCCTCTCTCCCTCCCCCATCTCCTAGACTTCTATCCCCTCCCCTCTTCTTCCCCTCCCCTTCCCTCCCCTCTCCCTCCCTCCCCTTCCCCTAGACTTGTATCCCCTCCCTCCCTCCCTCCCTCCCCTTCCCTCTCTCCCTTCCTCCTCCCCCGTCCTATAGACTTCTATCCCCTCCCCTCCCCTCTTCTTCCCCTCCTCCCCCCTCTCCCTCCCTCCTCCCCCTTCCCACTAGACTTCTATCCCTCTCACCCTTCCCTCTCTCCTTCCCTCTCTCGCTCTCTCCCTCCCTCCCCCTCCCTTAGACCTATCCCCTCCCCTCCCTCCTCTCCCTTCCCCTCTTTAATTACCAAATCAGACACGACAATCACGCGCTCGCATCACACCGCTCACACTCACCTGTTTGTCGAGTGTGAAGTGAATGTTGGTCCGTATGGTTCGGTGATGCGCCGTCTGGATGGGTCGGAAATTATTGGCTACGGGAGCGTTGGCTAAAGTCGAATTGCCTTGTCTCAGCGCCCGTAGTTGCCTCATCTGGTGGGGGGGAAGGGAGGGGGAAGGGAGGGGATGGGAGGGGAGGAGAGGGTGGAAAGGGGGAAGGTGGGGAGGGGAGGGTGAGGGTGGGGAGGGAAGGGGAGGGGAGGAGAGGGAATAGGGAGGGGATGGAGGTTGGGGGAAAGGAGGGGATGGGGAGGGTGGGGAGGAGAGGGAATAAGGGGAGGGGTGGGGGTTGGGGGTGAAGGAGGAGGATGGCGAAGCGAAACGAGGAGAAGGGAGAGGGGAAGGGAGGGGGGGGAGGGGAGGAGAGGGGATAGGGGGGAATGGGGTGAGGGGAAAGGGAGGGAAGGAATAGGAATAGGGGAGGGAAACGAGGGAATGAGAGGGAAGGGGAAAAGGGAGGAATAGGGGAGGGAGAGAAAGCACAAAAATTATAAAATATTGATTTACTAAAAATATATTGATGATGTCATAAATAATCATAGTGATGATAGGAATGATATTAAACATAATAATGAGAATAATTATGATAAAGATAACAAAACTACGAAGATAATGATAATAACAATATTGATAATGATAATAATGGCAATCATTATAATAACAAAAATAATGATGATAACAACAATGATAATTACAGTAATGATAGTAAGGATGATAAAGGTATTGTTAAGAAAACAACAACAACAACAAAAAAACGAATAAAATAAAGAGAAAAATCAACAACAACAAAATTAGCAAGAAAATCAAACCATGTGTCCGTATGAAAGGAAAATGATTAGATTAAAAGACAAACGAAACAGAAAAATAAAAGAAAATACAAAAAGAATCAAAAAGAAAGAAAGAAAGAATACATTATTGCGTATCTAAAAAAAAGGAAAATGAATGAAAGAAAGAAAAAAAAAGAAAAAAAAAGAAAGAAAGAAAAAAAAACAAAGAAAGAAAGAAAAAAAAGAAAGAAAGAAAAAACAATTGAAGGCAATGACCCACGAAGAAGAGGGAGGGAGTTTAATTGTGAATGTCAGTCGTAACAAATTCCCCAAATGTGAACGTTAGTATAAATGGTAATTTAATTGAGACGATCACATTAATGAACAAAATGCAAATGCAATCGGGAATGAAAGAGGAATTAAGTATAAAATAATGATGGAAAGAAACTAAGCCGGCAATAAGGAAAGGAGTAGGATAGAGAAATGCTATATCTATAACTATCTATCTATCTATCTATCTATCTATCTATCTATATATATATATATATATATATATATATATATATATATATATATTATATATATATATATATATATATATATATATATATATATATATATATATATAATAAGGAAAGGAGCAGGATAGAGAAATGCTATATCTATAACTATCTATCTATCTATCTATATATATATATATATAGATAAATAAATATATAGATATATATATACATATATATATATATATATATATATATATATATATATTATATATATATATATACATATATATATGTGTGTGTGTGTGTGTGTGTGTATGTACATACATATATACATATATATATATATATATATATATATATATATATATATATATATATATATATATATATATATATATATATATATATATATATGTATATACATATATATATGAATATACATACATACATAAATACATACATATATGTATATATATATATATATATATATATATATATATATAAATGTATATATTTACATATATGTATATAGGCATACATATATGAACAGATGAACAGGTAGTTCCTATCAAATCCTCTGAGTAGATGACCATTCCGCTTCCTCA